>NW_015090833.1:2917974-2971922 GCF_001431845.1 Calidris pugnax
CCCCCCCCCCCCCCAGCTTTGCACAACTAGTGCCACAAGGCCTGTGCGGAGAACAAAAGCAGCCAGACTCCACTCTGCTGACTGGGTTTTATCTGTGGTAATTTTACCTCCTCCACAAGGCAGTGGGCCAGACTCTTTTTGCAGCAACACTAGAGTAAATCAAGATCAAAGCCTCCCCCCCCAGGATAATGGTACTGTTACTCAGGGATTTACACAGCTCGGGCAAGGATGAGAATCCCGTCCCCGCACCGAGCGGGAGCCCCTACCCTTCAGCTTCTTGCTGAACGTCCTTCCAACTGCCCGGAGCACAGCATTTTCAAGTGAAAACTGTGTTAACAATGATCGATAGACAGAACAAGCAACTGGCTGCATGACACAGTTCTTCCTGGATGAGAGCAGGGAAAATCAACCCGGCCACTCCAGCTCTCGCCGTGCCAGCTCTACCGACAGGGACCCTCTGCCAAACACCGCCCGCCGGCCCCTTCCACTGCCGAGCCAAGGTGGCAGCTCACCTGGCAGCCCCAAGAAAACAGATTTCTTTATCTAAACTGGAGGGCAATGAGCTAACAGGGCACCCGTCACCTCCAGCAAAGCAGGTGACACTCTGCCCAGCACAAGGCTGGACGCACAGACGCGGGATGCACCACATGCTGGTACCAGCCCAAAGGCACATCTCGAGGTCTCTGCCCACCTTCGGCGTTTGCCCACACGGTGCTGGGGCTCTGCCTGCCCTCTACGAGGGGCTCATCCCTCGAGCACGAGGCCCTGGAGCCTCCACCCACCCGTGCGATACACAGCCCGCACCATGGACGCTGCTGCTCTGTCCCGGGGACAGTAATTGTCCTGTTTGCTTACAGTTTGCTGCCTGTTTCTCCTCTCCACGCGCTGGAAGTAACATGAAAGCACAAAGTGGGTAAATAGGCTCCTCTGACATGATTGGGCACATCTCTGAATGTTTATGGCAGAGAACAGATATTTAGATATTTACAGGGAATATGTTTAGTCGGTGCCAAACCCTAGGTTTTGCTGTCAGAAAAAACAAACACGAGCACCGAAACTTGTCTTCAAATGGAAATCTGCACAGAAGAGAGTGATTTCCCCATCAAACCAGTTTTATTAGATATAAATATCTAATTATTTGTACCAACTGCTGGGTTACCAAAGACTTTACATGCAACTTTTATATCATGTGTAGGAGTCTTTGTATTTAAAAACCTATGTATCTACATATATATAAAAATGAAGTGATTTGAATGTAATTGGAAATATTCTTGCTTTTTCTCCTTTTTTTCTGGATTTTTAAAATAAAGATTATAAAAAAAAAAAGAAAAAAAAGAAATTCTGTCTCAGTTTGTAGGAATTTTCCCGGCCTTGAACACCTACCACTCCAGTAATGTTATCAACGAGACACTTGCACCTCTGAATTTTCCAGCAGGCTCTATCCCTCAATCACTTTTCTAACATCTCTTCAGTGCTGTTCTTGTGATTCTGTAAATGCACATTCACAGAAAACACATTCCAAACACACTCCAGACTCACCAAAGCCCGTCCTTCCAAAGATCAGAATTAATAAAATCAGTAAACATCGCAAGCACTACATACAAAACTCATATGTAACACACGGAGTATGTATCCTAAAACACACATAAAATCCTTCTGACTCAAGCCCAAACTCCTACACTGGCCCCACACAAGAAAAAACATACACAAATCTACATACACACACACTATATAGGCATATGCCCACACAACAAACACCAAGACAGAATAAAAACACACACAAACAGCTTGATAAACACACACATCTCACCCATACATACATTACCTACCCAAACCACAAAAAACAGAGCCTAAATATAAACTCCTCCCCAACAATACACAAACATCCCCCAAAAACACACCACGCACCCAAACGCCTGCCAAGTATAATCACAAATACACACAGCAAATACCTTCTTCAAAACACACAACTCATCAGAGGCAGCCTACTAACTACAGAAAAAAGGAGCTCCATGTGTATATTTAAAGGTTCAACACCTTATGTCAGCTTTTCATTTCTAAAGAGTGGGGAAAATGACAGACAGACAGACAGGGAGGGGAAGGAGAGACTGGGCAGGAGGCGATGGGGAGGAGGAAAATGGAAGTTGCCTTGTGGGGAAGAATATGGATCAGGCTGTCATCTGGAGACCCATCTTCATCCAGAATTAATGCACTAAAGTTCTTTGTTTTTACTCTAAATGGTTTTAAAGAGACAGCAAAAGCCGTGCTCTCGATGCCGGGTGTGTGGGTACCTTGGCTGGCTCAGGCACTTTGAAACTGAAAAGGCAGCAGGTTCGGCATTTTGGGGCCAAACTGGAGAACCCAGGCACAAACTGGAGAACCTGGACCAAGTCAGAAAGAGGGAAATATTTTTTTTTTTAGACGGCTACACATGTCCTAAAAAGTTTAACCCGTAAGGTCAGTCCTGGCACCCACCCAAGAGGGAGCACAGCCACACGCTGCCCTGTCAGCAGCTCTGTCCCACAGGGACTGAGGGAGAGGGGTCAGTGCTGGGACCCCCCGCTCCGGCCCAGGGGAGGGCAGAGGCTCTGCAGAGCAGCTGGAGAGAGCTGCAGGGAAGGCCGGCACGGCAGGTCCCCATCCTGCCCAGCTCTGCCTGAGCTGGGGCTCAGACGGGAAATCTCGGAGGCACAGGAGCGAGCAGGCGGAGAGGAGGATGCTGTGGGGAGAGCAAAACCTGTCACTGCTTCCGAGGGGCACGTTCTGCCTCCCCCGGCGCCGGGAGGCACCTGCCAAGCAGCCCGAGCCGGAGAGGGAGGCCGGTGGCACCGCGGGGCGAAGGCTGCGAGTCGCCTGGGGAATGGCTCCCGGGGCTCACACCGACACCGGGAAGAGCAACCCCCCAAAATGCACACCATCCTCAGCACCAAACTCCAGAGGAACGGGCGAGCTGCACGCTGACCCCCCCACGCCTCCTCCCTCGGTGAATCAATACATCCCTACCTCCGACTCCCCTGCCCCCGGGGGGGATGCTATGGTTGGGGCGGGGGAGGAAGAACTGAGAGCAAACAACAGCAACAGGAACAGAGTTGAGCCATTTCAATTATTCATATGCCAGATGGATTCTTTTCCTGCCCTTTTTTTTTTTTTTTTGCTACAAAAATAAAAAAAAAAAGGGGGAGAGCACTGATGTTTGGGGAGTGAAGGGAGGAAAACATATTTTCCCCAAAACAAAGTGCAGAAAAGAGAGGGGAAAGCCCCAGCATACCCATCTCTGTGCGAGGAGACCACAGGGAGTGCGAGAGTTTCCACTCGCTGGGGAACTCACAAATGACTGATCTTTTCTTTTACACACAGAGAGCGAAATAGAAGGAGAAAGTGCACAAAAAAATAAGAGAGAGAGAGAAAGGGAAAGAGGGATGGTGACAGAGAAAGGGACACAGAATGAGAGAGCGAGCGAGACAGCAGAGAGAGGGAGGGGGGGCAGGCAGAAGAGGGCTTTGACCTTCTGTGAAGGATATAAAAAATCCAGCAGCCTCAGGGGACACCCAACTATCTAGCATATTGCTGTTAAAATGTCTGCAAAATTTAATACACTTGGCATGCCATCTAATCAGTCCTTGGAAACCACGGTTTTTCTCCCTCCTGCACTCCAACTGTCTCAGACCTCCAGCATTTGGGGATGAGGTTGGCTATTTTCTAGAGATGACAGAAAGTTTGGTGCACGCACATGGGGTAGGGACGGGGGGTTAATTTTGTTCCATTTGCCCTTTTGTTTTGGAGGGGGGAGAAAGCAAACAGCTGTCATTTTCCCTTTTTAAAAAACAAAGTTTGTCCGGATTCCCGCTGCTGGACGTGCAGGGTCCGAGTGCCTCGTGCAGGCTCACGAGCACATGTGCACACAGACGTGCCGGACGGGAGAGGACGGACGGACAGATGGGAAGTGCCGTGGCACGAGCAGCCAGGGCTCGGTGTGTGCCAAGGGCAGCGTGCACGGCGGTGCCGGCACACCCCGCGCTGCAGGTGCGCTCACGCTTGCAAGCCAAAGCTCGTGCACGCTTGCCCGCACGCCCCGGTGGCGTGGGCACACTCACCACAGGGAATGGGCTGGGATGGGGGGAAGGAGGGGGGCGAGGGAGGGTGAAACCAGCCTGAGGATGGGGCGGCACTTTGGTGCCGACGCTCCTTATTGAAAGGGACAAGCTGCCTACACCGCCACACAGAAGCAAAGGAAACAGCTCTCGGGGAAAACAACAACAACAAAAAAGCCCCAACCCTCAGAAGAACAAATACATCCAGCACTTGTTACCTCTGCAAATGTCTGGCAGGAGCTCAGTGGGCTCAGGACGCCAAAAGAGCTGGTGAAAGAGTTTCCAGGCCGGGTGGGAGAAAGTCACCCATTGCTGTGCGAGGAAGGGGATGGAGGAGCCGGTGCAGAGCGTGGCACAACTCGGGTGCCCTCAGCTGTGCCAGGACAGTCAGCAAAGAGCTGGAGATAGGATCAGGCCCGTCAGGAGGGGAGGCCGGTGCCTCCCGCTGGGTGTGGAGGTTTATGACCTTGGTCATCCAAAGAGGAGTCCCTGAGAGGCGAGGAGAAGCACCAGCCCTAAGAGCAGGGCGCAGGCTCTAACACAGAGGTGCAGCTGGGACCTGGGCCAGCTCATTCAGGCATGTGGACATCTAACCTCCTGCCTGGACAGCCTTGGCCACACGGACCACAAGGGGAAGACAGTAACCCAGGGCCCCGAGGAAAGGGCTGAGGCACCAGGCAAGGAGGGAACTAACCCCACGAACACCCTGAGACCCCGGAGCACCACGGGCACGGCTGCTCACAGACAGGCTGGTCCTGCAGCTCAGGTTCTTCCCAACCCCTTGGGACTATGTCATGGGAAAACCGCTGCGCAGAGGGAAACATCTGCAACTTGGAACAAACCAACCTGCTGGCCCACTGAAGATGGGGCTAAAAGGCTCCTGGGTCCTCCTTTTTTCTGCAGAAGAAGGGGAATGATGAGAGTGAAGGTGTAGAAGAAAGCACAAAGGCAGTGGACAGCACTGAGAGGAATTACCAGCTGAGGAAGAGAAGGTGGTGCTGGGCCACTGAGGGGACAGGAAAGGGCATGGATTCACCAGACCATGGAGAAAGGAGCTGAAAGTTTAAACCATGACATGGCCCCCAGATCCTACCCAGCTCAAAACTTTGTTCACTAAAAAAGTTAATTGCTGAGGAACCAAATAAAAGAAACCCCACAGGCTGAAAACTGCTCAGAGTCTTTAATTAGCCAAAAAACCAAAGCGGTTACAGGAAAATGAGAGTGTAAGAGGGGATCCCAAGGGAGTACTTACACTACTCCCCCTTCTCTCCTTCATCACCAAACAGCCCAGGGTAAGGCCAGGGCAGCAGCCTCTTTGACAGCAGATTTGGGAAAAGCATTTGGGGTTGATTTCTTTTTGCTGTTCAGAAGACGAGAGCCCCAGCCACTGAAACTCAGATTTGAGTCAGGCAATGAGTAACCCCGGGGGCTCCAGACCCTTCCGTTCAACCCACCCCACGCCAGATGCCTGCTGGAGGTGCAGGGAATGCACGGAGACAGCTGGCTCTCCGGCCCGTTAGCACCAAGGAAAATGAATTGCCCCTAGGGCCTAACCCTCAAAAAAGGGAACAAAAAAAAAAAAAAAAAGGAAATAAAGCTACAGGTTAGAAGCAGCTTGTTCTTTAATATGCTGAAGGATCATCCAAACAAATTTACCTATTTCTGCTAAATTCCACCAATAAATTCAGAGCTCTTCCTAATCCCTACACAGCCAGGCAACTATCTTAACAGTCACGTTCGCAGGTGCCCAGTAACTTGCCAACCATTTCTCCTACTGCTTTAAGAAGAAAGCAAAGTGAAGATGAGAGAAGAAGTGCCTGAGTGTTTTAGCTCTTCTGCTGCCCCCACACACGGTTCACACCTTGCCCCTTAATTCCTGCCCAAGGCAACTGGACTGGGTTTGGAGTCTCACCCACGCAATTCTCCTCACTCTCCCTTCTGCGAAGGGCTTAAAATCTCTGGTGTGCCCTGAGCAGCCAGCTCCCAGCTCTCCGTTCTACACAGGCAACACACAGACCCACCGTGTGTGCACGTGGGATGTAAGAAGGACACATAGGCTGGAATCACTGAGCAAGAGCCAACGGCACTGGAGTATGTGGTCTGGGAATGGCACTGGAGTATGTGACCATCCCTAGGAGCTGGTTATGGATCCTGCAGTCATTCAAGCCCAGAGATTGGTTTCATGCATAAAAACCAAAAAAAAAAAGACCCTCAAAAACAGCATAAATGAGAAAATAACATCTTATGGAGGAAGCTTCCAGCCCATCCTAATTTCCAGGCTGATTCCACCCTGCTCCAGCCTACCCCCTCCCCTGGGGCCTATCTAGCTGGGAAATCACAGACAATCAGGGAGGCTGTTCCAGCCAATTTCCTTCAGGGAACCTGCAACTTCCTCCTGGGACTGTCCTCCTGCTGGCTTATTACTGACTTGAAGAAAGTGAGGGCCACAATCTTCCCCAGAACTGGCTCTACCTTTTCTCTTCTCTCTGAGGCAGCACTGAGGGTCACAAATCTGACACACCAGGTTTGGACAAAGGTAGTGAAGTGGAGGAGGGCTTGAAGAATGAGACTGGTAACGGTAGGAAACATGGGTAAACACAGGCGTTATGCAGAGAGAGAGAAAGAGAGGGAGGTACTCCAGCAGGCTGTAAATTCATATTTCTAATTACTTCCTCATGTTTTTCAGCACTCCTCAGTCAAGTTTGATTAAAATTCCTTTCAAGGGAAGACGCTCCATAGAGAGAGCTGCAATGGAACAGGCAGCTTATGGAGTTTGCAAAATTGCTAGGGGTGGGCGTTAAGTGCAATAGTTTGGGAGCTGGGCACAGATCAGCTCCCACCCCGCAACGCGGCTGCACGTCCCGTGAGAAGCCACCCTTTGGACATAGAACACCAGGTCAGGTCTACCTCTTCTCCTGCTGTCAGGGTACAAAATAGGACACAGCTCCCATCCCTCAGACACAGAGCTGACATGAGACAGCTTCCACAGTAATCTCCGTCCTAACTGGCAGCGAGGGTCGTCCCAGGAGCACGTAAGAACTTCCTCTGTAACATATGCCTCAGCAGATGGGGGAAGCTTATGCTCCCTTCCACCTAAAAGTTTCTTACGAGGGGGCTGGTCTTCTCCAGAGTGAAAAGCAAAGACCTTACATCCCCATTGGCTATTCAAAGGAGAGAAAGCCTGAGATCTGGCAGGCACCAGTAATTTACGGGCAACAGAGATCTTTCCACAAGTATGAAAATGAGCATAGTAATGGAGCAGGACGAAGGAAGCAGGCCACTTTTATCACCTTCAGTCCCAAGAAGCCTTGGCACCCTCCTTACACGATGCCAGCTCTCACTGGGCAGGGGTGATCTTCCCAGTGGGCAGGAATGTTTAACAAAGCTCCCTCCAGAATATTTCCAGAAATGGCTTCAGGATGAAAAGCTCAAAGGTTTTTCCTCAGAATCTGTCCCCTCACTAACTCAGGGTTACTAGCTGTACAGGATATTTCCATCTGATCCATTCCCTCTTCCTGCTGCTGTAAGAACCTCTATTGCCTCCAACCAGGCAGCTCCCAGGCTGCTGGGTCCCCTCTGTGCTCTGTCCATCTACAGACAAGACGTTCATCCAGTGCTACGGCCAACTCCCAGCTGCATCTCCCACTCTCTGAGCCCTTCCAAGCCCTTCTCCCCCAAGAAAAAAGGGTTAGAGTCAGGCTAACTCTCCCCCCGACCCTGCTCTGCCAGGCTCCCTGCAGGAAGGGATGCCCCAGGATGAGGGCTGGGGACCAAGAAGGCAGTAAGCAGCACCGGGGTTTTTTTGTTTATCCTGGATGCTGTGGTGAGAGTGAGACGGAAGAGATGCTGCTGGGTATCAGCCGCTGAGTTCCCTACACGGCTCTGGGGAAATCATTATTATCTTGATGCCTGGTTTCTCTCCCCCTCCCCTCCCTGCTCTGAATATCTGAGTGTCTTAATGCTCATGTGAGTAAGGGACAGACCCTGCAACAACCAGCTGGGCTTGGAACAGGCAGGTTCTGAGGAGTTTCCTCTCTTACATGACTCTGTCAGGACACACACTCCACAGTTCAGCTAACGAGGAGCCATGCGATCCATGGTGCTGTCCACACTGGCACGCAAACAAATGATAAAACACTCTTTCTGGTTAAGTTGCTCTCCATCATGTGCAAGGCACAGGTCATGGAGATGAGCCCAGCCAGCTCTGCAATCCTCTTGTGCTTCCTTCCCTTCCCATCTGTGCCCAGCCTGGAAAAGAAGGACCTCAGGACTAGGAGAGGAGGGGGCAGAAAGATTCCAGATGCACCTCAGATCCTAAATTCAGGGCCACTACTGCACTTTGGAACAGAAGTGCAGAAAATTAAGCTTAATGCTGCAGTGTTTACAAGCGAGATCTGACATTCAGACATGGTCAGGCTAGTGATGAGGTCTCCTTCACCCAAAGCCCTTTGCGTGACGCAAGCTGAAAGGTGAGCAAACCAATCCACAGCAGGGAGACCACAAAGTTACCCTCTTATACCTGTAATCTCTGCAACCTCAGGCAGCACGGTGCATGCAGCCAGAGCAAGACAGATGAGCGTGGACAACTGGAGAGATGCCCAGTTTTGGGGAGCTGCATGGAAAGCGTGTCTCTGCAGGCAGCAGGGGCCCGGAGCACACCCAGGCCCTGCTGCTGCTGGAGATAAGGCACGTGGGGTGCTGGGTGCAGGCTGCAGGTGCTGCTGGCCGTGCCCGGGATGTGGGAGAGCGGGGGGACGCACGTGCCCCGGGAACAGGGGAGTGTGTCGGGATGCAAAGGAGGCAGCAGCTCGTGCTGCGTGGCAGGAGTGTGATGGAGTGAGGCAAAGCCCTGCCCCGTGTCCTCCCCGCTGGGAAAGTGCCCGGGCTGTGTGTGGAGAGGGAACCTCTCCTCTGAGAAACCCAGGGGTGGTTTGGGGGGGGCCAGGGAGGGGGGCCTCCAACTCCAAAGTCATCCAAGTTTCTGAGGCAATTAATTTACTGCTGAAAGAAGGAGCAGGAAGAGCAATAAAAGAGCCTTTGTACTTAGGGTGGGGCAGGAGCATGGGAAGTCATTTCAGAGAATAAGGAGTTGGGGGCAAACAAAAACAAAAAATAAAAATAATAAACTGATTGACAAGCTTACAAGAAAAGCCACATTTTTAACATTCTTAATCCCTAGAATAAACACACAGGGAGGAAGGAGGACAGGGCTGGCTGTCCTCAGAGTGGTGCAGGCAAGAGCTTTTGTGCTGGTGGCTGTTGGGGATGGTACTGCCCAAGGCAGGGAGAGGCGTGTGACAGTGTGCAGGGGAAACAGGGCAGAGGACAGTAAAATCCAAAGTAGACACTCACTTGCACCTTAAATGTCTGGGGTTTTTTTGTTTCATGCTTCCTGTACTACTGCTGTTTTAACACAATCAAAACTACACTAAAAACACAGAACCAAAATATGTCCCACCCAGTAGTGGAAATACAGTGGCACTTTGAGAGATCTACACCTTCTTCCTACCTATCAGCTGCCTTAGTAAGCGCACGACACTGTGTCCCCTCATCCCCTGCTTTTATCCGATTCCCATCCTCCCCAAAGCATCCTTCAAATTTCTCCAGGAGAGCAGGAGTTAAATGGCTGGTTTTAGTGGTAGAGACACGTTTAGGAAGGGATTGAATTTGCACGTGGTACAGCCGGTTCCCTGTTTATTAATAAGCTATTTATCATTGGTGTTGCTTTTAATACCATTTTGGCTTAATGTTGTTAATGAAATATAAATACCCGCACTAATGATGTTGGTCAGGAGGCAGCGTGGGCCACTGGCAGCTTTGCAGGAGGGAGGCCAAACCGCGGCTGTGTGTACGAGAGGCTGCGACGGCGCGACTGCCAGCCCAGCCTTCGGCAGAGCCTCCCCACACCCCCCACCACAGGGCTGCCTCAGCACAGCAGGGTGAGGAGGGGGTGCTGTGGGGTGGGGTGGGATGGTGCAGCGCTGGCAGGAGGACAGAGAGAGGTTTCCAGCAGCTCTAGACCACTCTGACAGCCCAGACCCAAGATGGGGTCATCAAAGAAGGTGGCCCAGAAAAGAAGGTGGCTCAGCATCGCAGTCCAGCTCCAGCAAGGCACAGGGCTGCCCCCTCTCAGCTCTGTGCCTTTTGAGATCACAAGAAGTAGCCCCAGCCCAACATGTCTGTGTTGGGGACCCTGCAAGCAGCAAGGTAGCTCTTTAGATGGAAATATGCAGAAGAAGAAGTCAGATGAGTTTCGTTTGCTTAATGCAGTTGCCCCACTGGAAGAACGATGTTGGAGGCTCTGTGCTAAGCTCCCCCAGGGCAGCTCCCACATAAGCCCAGGACCCCTTCAGCAAAGAGGCGTTCCCCAGCGACCACCTCAGAGCTGCTTGTGGCTCAGGCCGGGCTGGCCGCAGGCCTGGGGCTGGCTTCAGGCCCTGGGATGCTGTGGGGTGGGGTGGGGCAGGAGGAGCTGGCCTGGCTCCTGGGACCGCCTGCTGCTCTACAGCCACAGCCTCCTGCCCAGGCCCAGAGAGGGAAGGGGCCACGCTGCCCCGGGTCTGCTGCAGGGATGGAGAAAATAAAGGAGTCTCCGCCCTTGCAGGGAACAACGTCAAAAGCTTGGCCTTTGGCAAGTGTTCAGAGGTTTGTTCTGGGTCTGCAGAGAGAGCTCACACAGGTCCCTCTCCATTAGCTTGTGTCTAGCACCGTCATGGGGCAGGGATTACAAATCTCCCTAAGAAGGCTTTTGGAAATCCCATCTTGCATTACCATTTGCATTAGAGCAGCCCCTAGAGAGAGCTGAGGCCTGGGCACGTTCTCAGAAAGAACCTTGGCCTGGGAGAGGTTTCAAGGCGCCAGGAGAGTCTGGTATGGAAAGCCAACAGGCAGAACAGCTTTGGGACTGGTCAGCGGATAAGGAAGGGGAAAACCTATGCCCAAGGCCACTACCCTACCCAGCAGGCACACAGCTCCTGACATCAGAACAGAATCTGGAATGGACCTTCACCACCAGGAAGTTGCAGATCTCCACAAGCCTCCAGAACAAAACTAAACACTTGCCTTGGGTGCAAACTCCAAACCCTGTCACTGCCTGAAGTCACTAAAGAGGCAAATTTGGAGAAGGAAATATATCACGCTGTTTTCAGACAGATCTCCTAAGAGTAACTTGTCTTGATTCAAGCTGACCCACTCCACTAATCTCATCTAACCACTAAGTGCAGAGGATGACCACACACCCTGTTACCCACCAACCCAGGGCCAGAGCCCCTGTCTTCTCTGAGCAAGAGAGGTGGCCTCGTGCCTTCTTTCATATTGCTGCCCCTGCCACAAAAGCATCATCTGCACAAAGAAGCCTCTCTCTTCCTCTCAAACCCCATCAACACCCTTGTCTTCCTTTGCTTTTCAGTCTCCCTCTTCCTCTCTCCCAGGCAGCCAGTGCAGATGAAAGTACCACTGGTCTGCACTGGGAACTCTCCTGGTGTCCCCTGACACAGGGAGCACCATCAATTTACACTGTTCCTTTAAGACGTTATCTTTTAATTTGGTGCTCCCCCTTTCCCCTCCTCAACTAACTGATTTATTAGTTTACATCTCATAAATTGTAACCCCTCGCCTCCCCCTTCACCCTCCCAGATGCCATAAATCCCCTTCAGGGCCTCGCCACCCTTCTGCATGTGGTGCAGCCCCCTGCCCCCCAAAGTCACCTCCGAGTCCCCAGGGAGCGCGGGGCTCATTTGCTGGGGGTTTGGTCTAGCTCGTCTCAGCAGCTAATCCCTTGGGTGGCTCCTGTCAGATTATTAATTAGCTAAAGCGGATCGGCCCTGGAACAACATGCGGTTGGACTTCAGATAAAACAGGACGGCAGAGGCTTGGCATGTAGTTGTTTAAAGGGACATTGTCCCTTTTTTCTCCTGCCTTCTCCTGGGGTGGGAGGAAGGAGAGGAGGAGGAGATGGACTAGTTCCACAGCTGCTAGCACCCCCCCACAGTTGCTGCCCTGGTCGCAGGGCTGTGATGCTCAGAGGGGAATGGGCATGGGTCTGGAGGTGCAAAGGACAGGAATGGCAGGCGCCATCCCCACCCTCGCTCTGTGGCAGCTAAAACTTTTCTGTGTGTTGGAAAAGCTTTAGGATCCTGCTCAGAGGCACTCGGCTGGAGGGACTCCCTGCTCCTCGCTGCCACCTCCCCTCTGCCATCCCTTGTCCACTCATCGCTCCCTATGGAAGACTCGATATTTACAACTACCCCAAAAAACAAGGCAAAGGCTGTTCCAAGGGCCCATGCTCATCCCCACTTTGAGAACAGGTATTTTAAACCAGAAGCAGCCACCCACTTTGTGCGCGCACATTCAAAAGCTCCCTTTCTTATGCCCTCCTGGGCAGGATAAGGAGTGAGGGGTCTCCCTGGGAAGCCTGTCAAGAGCGAGCTGGAGCGAGAGTCGGCGCAGGCGATGCTGGGGAGCAGCTCACCTCCTCGCTCCCTTCCCACTTTGGATTGTTTTGAGTCAAACCGATGAAGCTGAAATATCGAGTCACAACGGCACTAAACTTCATTACAAGCTCTTAACACAGATTACTTAATAAAAAACAGGCTGCTTTAATTGCTTTTCCCCCATTAGCATTTCTGGAGGAGAAAATTCTGATTAATTTGAAGAGGCACATTTCCCCCACCCCTCGTGCTGGCCTGTGAACCAGACCTCCTTCCTACACCAGCCTTGTCCAGGAGAGCATCCCCAAACTGGAAATAGAGAGCCCAAATCCACACGACTCTGAAAAACAAAGGGACTGAGGGCCTGGATGAACAGATGGGAGTAATGGAGTGAAGCAAACAAGGGAAAGAAAAATCTCCTCTCCTTTCTGGCAAACCCATAAAAAGTGGCACAGGGGAACGAGCGAAAAATGGGTAGAAAAGAACAGCATAAAGGGAGGACTGGCAGTGTGGCAGGGTTCAAAGACCAAGCCCAGAAGTTGCTAGACTGATTTGGTGGGAAGCACCTTCACCTCTGTCTGCAGCTGGGAAGGGGGAGAAAGGCAGCTCTGCCAGGGGAACATTGTGTGGATTTTCAACTTTGGATCAAAAGCCTGGAACCACAGTGCTCTCTGCATGCACCTGAAATGGTCCCCGATCCTTGTTCAGGCCCTGCTTGGACGGCCAGTTCCAGGGGAGGGTATCTGCACTTTCCCCTTGGCTGGCCACCCCCAGGTCAGGAGTGCTGGGAAGTCAGGGAGAGGTGGAGGAACCACCCCTCGTCATCCAGCAGCTTCCCCTGGACTGGGAAAGCCTGGACCTCTTGGGGGGGGGAAAGCCAGAGGAACAAGCAGGGCAGGCAGCAGCGTTGGGCTGGGCTGCTACAGTGGAAGATGTCAAGAAGGTCTCCTCACTCCATCCCCAGGACAGCTCTCTACCTTCAGCCCTAACTGTTTCACGGATCTAGGATGTCCAGCTACCCACCGGTTCCTCAAAGACTGGACATCAGAGAGGACAAAGCCCCTCTGCCCCACACCGTATCTGACCAGCTTAGGTAGGATCTGCACCGCTCCACTGCCGAACAGTCCTGGGTAAAACAACTCTACCAAAACCTTCCTGGCTTTTGGGGCAACTGCCTTCAGCTCCTGTTGGAACTAGCCCTGGCAAGGGAGGATGGCAACCAGGTTCCTGAGTAGGCTGTTCTCTAGGTCAGCACACTTTAGGGACGTTGGTAATCAAGCAGGAATTGCTCCCATGTGCCAACTCTTGTCAACCTTGCAACGCTTCGTGTTTTTCTTAAAGCCTGGGATCTTGCAAGTTACACAAGAATTTTGTTTTGTACAACAATGTACGTATAGAGCTATCCCTCCCTCTGCTCCCGCTGCTCTCTCACCAGCAGGGCACAGCAACCTGAAATGTGATCTGTGTGCATCCTAAACACATAGAAACCTCGGTATTATTAAGTCTTATAATTGGGGGGAGGAGGGGAGTAGCTTTTGACTTCTGAAAGGACAAGGCTAGCAATATTGTTTGCTCATTTTACTTTCAAACTCACCTTAGTTTGTCCTCTCCTCTTTTTTCTTGTATGTTCTATTAACGTACAGCTGAGACAAACTCAGCAAGAATCACAAGAAAGACACTGGAGCAGATCGTAAACTGCCCTGGCAAAAATCAGGATCGTTCTGCTGGCTGAAAATGCAGCTCGGCTGCTTTACATCAGCAGATGGCTCACCTGTGGCTCTTAATGGTTAATATATAACTGCAGTAATAACAAAAAAAAGCCCCAGCATTAATACAGAATTTGTCAGAGGCAATACACTAGAACAGTCCTTCCATATTCAGCTCAAGTAGTGAGATAAGCCCCACGTGCAGAACTGCCCCACAGGCTGAGCACCAGCTCTGGAATGAGCCCCCAGTAGAAGACATCAGAGAACAGATCACATTCACTTTACAGTATTTGTTCATTTTTCAAATTTTTTGTTTTTATCAACAGATTTCTGAGAACTACATTTTGAACATGCATTTCCCTCGAACACTCATGTGCCTACTTAGCACTGATTGCTCCAAGTGCTTTCCAACCGGTTTTCCTTGAGAAACTCTGGCAGGTCAGCGGCCCTGTTGGCTCCCCTGGACAGCTGCCTGACGGACAGACGGACAGATAGATGGCCCCACATACAGTGCCTACTGGAGCTGAATGTCTTCCTAAATTTTTAGTGCAACCCTGCAAACCTGTTCTTTTAACTAGCTGTTCCATTGGGGTTACAGTACTGCTGCCTGCATCCCAGCGGAGAGAACTGCCGTTGGATCCAGTAAGGACAGGAAGATGGTTAAAGGAATCAGGAGATCTGGCTTCTCCTCCCAACTCTGCTTCTGAGTCATTATTAGCATAAAATCAGGTTTGTTACATCAGTGAAGCTTGAGTAAATAAACCACGACTCATCACTGTGTTTTATTTTGCAATACCTCAGTGGGCTCCTCTCTACAAATAAACACTATTAATGCTCATTGCAATTGCAGGTATATGGGGAAGGAGAGCAATAAAAGCACCTAAACCAGCCTAAAACCTTTATGTAGAGCAGTAGGGTGAAATCACAGCATTTTGGAGGATATTGACTTTCATAGGACAGGTGTTTTTAAAAAAGGCAACCCTTACTTGGAGAGACTAAAAGACAAATAAGTCATGCCCGCAGGTCTGACAGAGCCGACGGGTAAGAAAGGTTGGGAAACATCCTGATCCCCTTCTGAGGAGCCAAGGCTGAAATCCTGACTCCGCTGAGGTTTATGGCAAAACTTGTGCTTGTTTTAATAGCGCCAGCATTTAACCTCCATAAAGTTCAAGTGTGGAGAGAGAAGCCTTAGGAAAGAGATGGCCACCTCCATCAGCAACAGCTCTAGGAGACTGCAAGTACCACAAAGTCAGAAGAAGGACTGAAGGTGGCAGAGAAAGCAAGGTCTGAACCCACAAAGGCCCGGCCCAGTCCTGTCTCCTCCAGCACTGAACACCTTTTTTCCACCTGATTTTTGGGCAGGCTGGTCTCCTGTGTGACAGTCAGCCAGGCAACTGTCAGCCCTCACTTAAGCACTGGGCTTCTTTGGGGCTAAGCTGCTCCACACACCCAGACACGTGAGCTCCAGGCTCGGAGCTCCTTCAGCCCCTGGGAGGGATCCTGCCCCGCTGATTTCCTCGCTGCTGGAAAACCTCTTCAGCTTTTGCACCTCAGACCACTATTCCCCTTCATGGGGATGGCTGTAGGTACAAAACCACTAGCTGCTGGGCATAGCGGGGCTTCCAAAAGGGCTTTGGGCTGTGCCTACCTTTAGTTCGAAACTAAATTATTCTGTGTCTCTCAAGAGCCTTGTAAGTGTTCCCTCCTCAAACTCTGGTGTCAGGGTCCTTCCCTGAACCTCTGAGCCTTTTCAACCTGCTTAGATCCCGTTGCTGGACTTGGTCCTCCATTAGGAGGCTGCATTAGTGTCTGCCATTATCCAAATGAGCAGGAGGTGCTAAGGACCTTGGTGGATGAGGCTTCAGTGCCATTCCCAGACCAGCTATGGCAAGGGCAGCTATAAGGCCTGCAGAGCACATGATCCTCCCTCCCCTCCTTTGACTTCCCCCATTCAGCTTTCCACAGCCGCCAACCAAACATCTGATCGAAGGCCCGGGGGAGGGAGTCAGAACTGTCCAGTCTGGTTATGAGTGAAGGTCATTGATCTAGCGCAGACCAGGGATGCGGAAAACAGGGGAGGGAGGAAAAAAACCCTCCGAGAGAGAGCAGAGAGGGGGAGAGGCAGGCGGAGACGGCGCGGGAGCGGGCGCAGGGGAAGGCAGCGGAAGTGGCTGGAACACGGTTTCACACTCCGAGACCCAAGGGCTGTTGTCAACCCGTCCTTCATGCTCACATCTTGTCACACTAGAGGTCAGGTCTCCCAAGCGTTCCTGGAGAGCTGAGCTAGCCCATATGGCAGGCAATATGTTAACAATATGGATCAGCTGCTCGTCAGGGCCTGAGCAGATGGATGTGACAACCCTGCTCTTATCCCAGACAGGCTTTTAACATCTTCCCTCTCCTCAACTCAGCCCTACCGGAAGAGCTCTGCCCGAGAACCGCTGCCTCCAGCCTAGGTGGACCGTGGGGCCGCAGGTCAGGACAGGCAGCGTGGAAATGCCTGCCTTGCTTTATCAGGATGGCAGCAGGCAGGGTAGAGTCCCATTCAGACCAGTGCAGGCAGGAACCCGGCCAAACTTTTATCCAGGGAGAGCGTGCTGTAAACGGAAAGACCTCGCTATAATCCAGATACGTGCTATTAACTCCAACCGGGGTGATACAGTAGATACTGTATTCAGATATATGTATATGGCATGTTACCACCAGATGCCACACGTTAAAGTCTAGACTGAGTTTTGTAACTGCCTGGGAAAATTTTCTCTCACAGAACAAGTAATACATAAATAGATGTATATTTTAATGGGCAAGTTAAACTCCTCCTGGCAAAGGCAGGCAAGTTGATTTCATACACAGGCGGGTAAATTTCCACAATGATTTTGCAAGGCTGTTTCATATTCCCCAGCTCGGGATCGGAGCCGTCAGGGCCGGCTGGGCTGGGCCGGCTGCAGTTCTGCAGAAGGCAGAGTTCCCACCTCGCTCCCTCAGCGGTTGTGCCCATGTAGGGATCCCAAGGATCCCAGAAAAAATAATGCAGTCTGCCCAAGTCAACCCCCAAATTTAGGTTTACTTTAGGATTGAAGCCAGGGGAAATATTTTGCAAATTCAAACGCAGGCAAGGCAGGTATTTCTAATCCTTTTCCCACTTTTTTTTTTTTTTAAGGTTTTTTCCTCGCATAAAAGGCTACCATTCATGAACTGAACAAGAAAACTCCCTCCAACCCTTATAGCTTTAGGACTAAACAGCCAGCTTGTGCTTATAAACAGAGAGTGAAACAGCAATCACAGCCTAGGGATGGGCTCTGGAGAACGTGCAAACAGCCTCTGTAGCCCAAAGTAAATTGAGCTTGTTTTGAAAGTAGAAGCCATACAACTTGCTCCAGGGCTGAAGACTGGAACACAGGGATTTCTAGTCCAGAGCATGAGCGATCACAAAGCCACATGCCTGAAAGGCTAAATGCATCTCCTTCACTGAAGTGATGCTTGTAGAACTAGGGGGACCTCAGAGAACAGCTGGAGTCAAGGGAAATATTTCTATTGTCTCTAATGAGCTTCTGTCCGTCAGAAAACAGCCCCTGAAGGACACTCAGCTTTGTACAGGCAACGCACCCAGTAGGTACTAGGAGGGGAAGGCAAATATTGAAAAGGATTACTGATCTGCAAGAACCTGAACCATGAGGTTCACTTCAGCACTTAAGGAATTCCTGATGTATCAGTCTCCTCCTCTTGCCTTCTCAGAGGTCCTGCTCATCCCAGGTCCATGTCAGATGGACATGCTGGGCTTTCAGTACCAGAAGCTACACCAGCAGAAACCTGTGAGAGGAAAAGCTCCCTCTGATGGAAAAATGGACCCAGAACCTAGGCAGCAGCTTCCTCAACAGAGCTTTTTCCCCTGGATCTTGAGCCTCTCTGGAGAGGCACATAAGGATGTTTAGTGGAAAATTCACCTGCTGCAGTCAAACCTGAGAATTCGTATCTTATTTGGTAAAACCTCAAGGCTCTTCATGTTCCACTACCCTATTCCCTGGGGCAGAGCTGCAATTTGGGAAGCTCTCTCGCCTCTGAAGGCTTGGGAAGGCGTGTGCCACTGCTCTAAAAGGGGATACAGGCACCAGAGCAGCTCACAAAGGGATAAAAGCTGGAGTTCCCTACATTAATAGTTCAAAACCAAGCTTTCCAAATAAAGCATGCCAGCCCCTGGAGGAGTTTCAGAACTAGGAAGGTGTGGGAAGGCACAGTTCACCCATATCCCATCCTGGAGCATACTGTATTTACTGGCAGATTTACTGAAAGCACTCAGGTCTGTAGGCTCTGAACACGTGGCAGCACTAAGCCCTGCTGAGCCTTAGAGGATCACGGCTGTTGCTCTTTAAGGTAGGGCACTCAGAACATGAGTAAATTCCCCCCGTGCCACACACAGCCAGGGATGGACAGGGATGGCTGAAGCCCCAGACCAGCATCTTAGCCCCATGACTTTTCTTGTCTTCCCTCTTGCTAAGCCAATACAGTCCCTCCACCCTCATCCTTCTAGTTCAGGTCTCAGCTGTACCTGTGACTCACAACAGCTTCGGATACACCGCTTCGCCCCCGTATCATTTATGGCACAGCAGCAAAAGACAGAGGAACGTGGCGATACACAATCCCCACAGGCACTTCATGTTGCTGATCTTTATTCAGGCATCATCATCATTTAATGGTGCCAATACAGCATGGAGACACCCCCTGAAAAAACCTCTACCCCCTCCAGAACAGACATAACATCATACAAAACCCAGAGACAGCGAGGATCCTCAGCCCCTTCCATCGGCAGCAGTATGGAAGTGCCACCAGGTACCTCCCACATCCCCAAACCATTGAGAAGAAATCCATTATTCCACTGTTGTTATCCCACAGCTGCTTTCTTCTAGGCCATGTTGTGCCCTACCTTTCTTTGTCGAGAAGCTGTGACGGGAGCCAAGCAGTGAAGAAAGTAAAATGGCTTTTAGAAACACAGAGTCCCACCCCCTCACAACCTTTCTGAGTTTCCCACCGTGACCACAGACATCCTCAAACTCCTCTTCTTTTGTGAAACGAGTCAATCAGAAACTGTCCCACACAATACTTACCGAGGGGACTCCCGTGCTAGCCTGTTCTGGCATACTACTTAGCTAATTGTTAATACCACACAGCAGCTCATTAGGAAGAAGGAGGCTAAGAGAGGGAGCTATTCAAACCACTGCTTTTCTGTGTCAGCTGGGTGCCTCCGTCTGTGCAGAAACAGGCAGCGACGTCAGGGGTAAACCCAGACCTACTGGTAAGCCCAAGACAAACCAACACCCCACCATGCATTTACCACCCAACCAATGACTTTCAGCAGCTCTTACGAACTTCAGAGGCTAGAAATTCCCCAGGAACTGGAATGGAGGCTCTGCAGAACCAAAATCACTCACTCCAGTTCTACTTCAGAGCAAAGGATTTGATCACAGAACAAAAGCCAGTACCTTGCATTGAAGTCGCAGGCTCCAAGGTCCATTCCAGTGTACAAAGCCAGGAGAGAAGTCAGGTTCTTTGTTTTAGAGGTGGTCTCAGGTGAAGACAGTGTGAATTTGATGGCCTCCCTTCACTTGGTGAAGTCTCTTTGCCCTGAGGAGAGTTTCAAAAGGAAATGAATATTCCCTACTGAGCAGTACAAGAGCTCAGGTGAATCACGAGCACAATCAATGACGCTGGCCTCAAATGCCACAGCCACCCACAGATCTCAGCCCTTGGTCACACACAACAGTCCAGCAAGGCAAGACATTTCATGCCCTGCCAAACACACTGCATCCCAGTCTGCTTCTCTGCCCTGTGTGGTGCTGACAACTCAAAAGTCGAGGTACAAACCGCCTAGATGACCATCCGGTGGGCCACAGGCTCCAACTTTCCCCAGAAAACAACCCAGGTCAATCAGTTGCAGAAGCAGCCTACAGAACTAAGCCACTTATTGCAGAGAGCTTCCCCCCCATAGCCAGCTGAGCGTTTCTGCCCATGAGAGATCATGATGCCATCCCTCCTTTGTGGGGCAATCGTTGGCTTGTGTTTGTCTTACGCTACCGATAGAACAGAGCTCTACCATCAGTCTTGTACACCCCCACAGCAAATGTAACTCCTCAGCCCCAAAGACGTGACAAATACAACCAGATGAGACAAAAGAAGAATTATTATTTCCAGTTTAGTGAGGCACACAGTAATTAAGTGACCTGTCAAAGGTTACTTGGCAAATCTGAGGCAGAATTAACTGAATCTCTGAAACTAAATCTCTGAAATTTTGGTCCAAGAGCGGGACAACGAAAGTCCCAGTTCCCTTCCTGTGCTCCTTGCTGCACAGGATGCACACTGCTACCTCTCAACAGGTTTCACCCTTCTCCCCGCTTTCCCTAGACAGTTAAGACAATTCCCTTCCATTTCCTGCACTGGAGGAAATGCATAAATACACAGATTAAAAGAACAAGAACTTTTACCTTACTTACAAAATTTAAAAATGTCCTAGCTTCAACATTTGACAGAAGCTCAGAAGCTTCAGACTCTTCTGTGAGGTGGGATTGTAGACTGGAGGGTTTTGTTGTTGGTGGTTTTTTTTTCAATTTCCATCAGACAAAAATAAAAGAAGCAAAACAAAAGAGGGTTGTTGAGATCAATTTGTGATAGGTGCCGGGCCAAAGAAAATGGAGCCAAAGAAGTCAGAACCCTGCAACCAGCAACCTTTGTGTCAATTTAAGCAAATATTGTGGCGTTTCCATGGCAATCCCTGTTTTGAATATCCACTACACTCACTTTTTAAAGGGCTTTTCCTGTTTGCGTTTCAACTTCAAAACCTGTAAATATTTTCAGCCTTAACACATCCCGACCTCCCCCAGCCTCCCAAACGAGATACTATCAAAGCCCTGACACGAAGGCTTCTGTCTGCAGTACCCCAAAGCTGCGAAAATTCACAGCAAAAGCAGGTTGGGTAACCCACCACGGCTGGGGACAGCAGAAGCCCGGCTGGACCTTTGTCCCGCTCTCAGCAGGGTGCCAGCCCCTCCGCAGCACTAGGTACAGGATCCCGGCCCTTTCTTTTTCAAAGCTGAGTGAAATGCGTCCTCACAAAGGCACGGCACCGATAGCATCAGCGCAAGGCGAGGAGCACGCGGCAGGTGTTTTGCAAGCCTCCCTCCATCCCGCTCCGCCAGCTCAGGCCACCTCTGACCTGCCTCACCAGCCACGATTTCTGCTCCGAGCCTCTTCCTGTGACCTGCTCGGAGCCGGCTGCTCGCACGGCCCCGGCGCTGCCCCCCGGCCTGACCCGCGCTTCCCTCCCTTCCCCTCTAACCTGAGCTGAACCGAAGCTGTCACTCACGATGATTTATGCCGTGCTGCGTCATGCGCAAGTGAGAACGAAGAAGACTCAACTTTGTCCTCACTTGCAACCTGGGCTAGGGTGGAATTTCTCGAGCTCCCTCAGCAGCAGCTGGCAGGTACCTGCCGTGTCCCTCTGCCTCTGCTCCACCAAGACAGAGCCCACGGGGAAGGTCCTGGTGTAACTGGTGTGCCCTGGTCAGGTGCTGGTATCTACTGTCAGACCTGGTGTTAACCCTCTCCCCAAAGGATAAAGCTGCCCCTACATCTAATGCTGCCTTTTTCGCACGCATGGAGGTGCACAAAACCACCTTCTGTTGCGCTTCGGAGACATTTTGAGAACTTTCACCTCCAAGCCCCCAGTTCTAAAGCATCAGCCTGTGCTGCCGGAGCGCAGCCCCTCCCAGCAGACATGGGAATGCACTGGTTAATTCTGAGTTTCCTGGCTGTGATGGATTTGCGCCAGGCCTCAAATGTTAGCTTAGTGTAATTTTTGGGAAGTCAATTTCCTTTGGGTTTTTTTTTCCCCTTTTTTTTTTTTTTGTTTAAGCTATTTTTCCTCTTTTCTTGTAAATGGAAAAGTAGGAGCATTTGAATGAGCGTCAGGACAGGGCCATCCATCCATGGGCTGTAGTTTCCCAAGAGCATTTTATAGGCACCGTGGTACGTGCACGGAACAACCATGGAAACAGCACCAAGTGACTTCAAAAGCCGTTACGCTGGATGCCCACAGAGGCAGCCTGGCGGGAGTGGTCCTCTCTCTCGCACGAACAACGTCACCCCGAGGTCCTGACCACCTCTCCCACAACGCCGGGTGCTTCTGATACCACCGGCAGATGATGCACGATACCTGCTCTCCTGGCCAGCTTCCAGCTCAGGTAATTACATCCTACAGGAGTTTCAGCTGGATATTTTATCCCTTCTTCACTTCCGGGGCTGAGCTGCTGCACTGGGAATTGCTAAAATCCTGTCCAGATCCACCCCGGATGTGAGTGCGTGCCGGGGGCTGGAGGGGAGCTGCAGGGATGCACAGAATTCCAAGAGCCTGGTGCCACAGAAAACAACCTCCTCTAGAAACACACAACGACATACCTTGTTACATACATCCCATAATACCCCCACCTAAGCTGAGGCGCAGAGCTGGGAAAACCAAATTGGCCTGTCACACCGGGAACCGACAATTCCTGGAGGCGTGCGCTTAGCGCTGCCCAATGGAGCAGTCGTTTGGGACGTGGACACAGGCTATTCTCCTTCCTTGAAGTGGAAACTCTCCTCCCATCATCTCATGGGCTTGGAGAAATTAAAACTTGTGGTGGCAGTGGTGAAAGGCTAAAGCCACAGCCGCCGCTCTGCCTCAGCCACCGGCATCCCGTGCCACGAGGGATACTTGGTGTTAGATGTGCGGGCAAAGACGGGCCAGGCTCAGAGCAGCCATGAGAACCAGCCCCGCAGGGTTCAGGACAGGCCAAAGCAAAAGGTGAGTGTCTTCACTGCGTCTCTGACCCTCTCACCACGCTGCCACTAACGAGCCACGAGCAGGAGACGCCGGCAGGACAACACTGGATGCTCTCACCAAACCCTGCCAACACGCACTTCAAAGGGCAGGCAAAGGTGAGGGTCCCTCATCTTCCCAAGAGAGCTGGTTTTTGCCACTCGCCACAGTCATAAGAGTTCAGAGCCCTTTGAAGCTGTCCAAGACATAAGGAAATGACGTGCTGACCCATTCTCCACCCAAGAGTCCCCATGTTTGTAAGCAGACTCTATCAAACCTATGTTTCATGCCCTCTTTGTCGTCTTCTTTCAGAAGATTCTGGACCAGATCCTCACCTGGTATAAAATCAGTGCAGTTTCGGTGGCTTCAGTGAAGTCATGCCAATTTAAACGAGTTGAGGATCCGGCCCTCCAAGTTACTGGAGTTGCCAGTTCTTCCTTTGGATAATCCCGAGGGTGATTTCACAGCAAGCAGCAGCACAGGCCCAGCCAGCCTGGCAGGATCAGCTGCGCTCTTCTACCCCCCACGAGTAGGGCGGTCTGTGGCAGAGTCCCTACGGTGAGACCCTGCTGGAGCAACACTGGGCGTATCATCAACGGCTGCTTTTCCTGAGTTTCCTTCTCTCTGTTGTTTAATGAGAGATAGATACAGCACCGAGTAAATGACTCTAGGCTTTGGATCCAGGTTTTCTAATTGCTCTGAGCAGGGGAGCTCTTGGCTTCCAGGGCAGCGTGTCATACAGTGCAACCAGCACTCATGTACTTGGAGGAGGTTAAGGAGCAGAGCTGGTCACTTGTCCAGCAGCAAAACCCAACCAGGTTTGGGGAGTTAGAACAAGATGATCTTTAAGGTCCCTTCCAACCTAAACCATTCGATGATTCACTTGCTGCTCTGAAAACAGCACGTCTTCATGAACAAACCCGACCTGGTCTTCCCCTCCCTCCACTCCCACCAGCCTCTACTCCCAAAGAGGGTGAAGAGCCCATCACCTCCTGGTGAGCCGAGTGAGCAGCTCCAGCTCCTGCCTTGCCCCCGGCCCTCGCCCTGTCATTTACCCACACCACGTCTCCCTGGGAGGGAAGGAGGCAACGCAGGCGCGGGGAACGTGGCAAAGCTTCAGCAGGCACCGGGTGCGCAAGAACTTTCTGTGCTCTGCCCTCACAAGTCCTTCGCTATCCCCCCAGAGCAATTTTCTAGGCAACAGCGCGGTTGCATTCCCTTCCCTATCTCCTAATAAATATCATGCTAAGCAAGATGAGTATCTTCTTCCCAGACCAAGCAGCATGACCCACTTTCTGAATCAGGGCAGATGCAATTGGGCCCTGGAGTCCTGGACCCCTCCCAAAGCAGAGAGATTTTGTAACAATTACAGCAAGAAGCAGAAGGAATAGAAAAGTAATAAGTGATCAAAGAGTGCAGTGGTGGAGCTGAAGCTGTGGGATAATTACTACTCCTTGCCATCCTACGCTCTGGCATTTTCCTAGGACACTGAAGCAAGAGCCGCGTGCACACTCACACAACGTCTCTCCTCCACTGCCCTACATTCCTCAAAAGTAACAGGTCCAATTTCAAATTTTGGCTAATGGCTCAGGTGAGACAACTGCTGCCCCCCCTGCACACCCACCCTGATTTTTCCCCCCAAGGATTCAAATTCTAGAAGTCCATATCCCCCCCTCCAGCAGACCCAGACGTACCTACATCCCACCCTGCCCCAACGACAGCCCTGAGGCTTGTAACAAGGCATCTTTGCCCCTGGTGTCCCAGCGGTGACATCTGCCTCGTGTGCCAGCGTCCAGCTGTGAGCCCCACTCACAGAAGTGTCACCACCTCTGGCCCCCTTGTCCCCCCTAAGCCACTCCCAGCCCAGAGCTTCAAGAGCTGCTTGTCAGGCAGCACAGCGAGGAGGTGGCTGGGTCCTGAACCCAGCAGTGCTACTCTCAGTTTGGAGATGCTCCATTTTTCCAAGGAACAGCTGTGTACTTTCCCAGATGTAGCTGGGATCAGACTGTGACCCAATAGGCACGGAAAACAATTAACAGGAGGTGGGGTGAATGTCAGCAGTGCTTTCATTGCTTGAACCCACAAATAAAACTTCCCTCCCAGAGGAGCGCAAGCCTCTATGGCCAAAAGCACATAGAAAATCCCATACTGAAGAGGACAGTGTGCCATGATGTGCCTGTGCCCACACCAGCTCCTCTACCATGCTCAGCTCACCAACCCACGAGTCTCTGTGCCCCGTGGATGTCAGGACACCCATCAAAGGGCCACTCATTCATTCAGGGTCACTCATTCAGCTGCCTCTCCCAAGAAGCACAACGGGCCAGCCGTCTGCGAGTCCTGCGGCAGCACCTGCAGCTCCAAATGAGAGGAGACCCCCGTCTCCCCAGACAGCAGAGACAGCACTTGCCTCAGAGCAAGTCTGAGAGACAGAGGAGCGACGGGCAGGAAAAGGAGCTGCCATCTCACCCAGGAGCTCAGAGCTGGCACTGGCCTACAAAGTCAAGACTTCTCCCCTGCCCACTGGGACGCACCACCATCAACACACCAGCACAGAAACACACACCAGTGGGTGCCCTGACCAGCACAAACGGTTGCCTTCACTGCCTGACATGGCAAGATGAGGCAAAAGTAACTTTTAAAAGCATTTCCATGGCAATTTTTCTTCCTACCTCAAGAAAAGAATTGGATAAAAAAAAAAAAATAGAAAAAGAAAACCCTTTCACCCAAACTTCAGAGATAAAAAAGGGGGAAAAAATCTTCATCTTAATTCAAAATCCTATTTGATGTGTCGTGGCATGAAAATGTTTTTCACTGCATTTTTTCAGTGTGATCTCATGCACCCTGCAAACGGGGTACGCCCAAAACACCAGGTATTTTATGGGACACAAACAGAGCGCAAACATACACAATTAAAAAAAAAAAATGGGATTGGTAAATATTTAAATTAATCAGAGCTGGCATCTGTGCAGCCTCCCCTCCCAGAGAGAGGGATGTTTGCAGCTTTGAAAAAATAAAAGCGAATAACATGACCTTTTCCTTCATGTTTGTTAGCTCACTGCAGTTTGGTGGGTTGGAGCAGCCCAAGCACCTCCCAAAACCAAGTCCAGCAAGTGCAGCGGGGGCTCCTCTCCCCCTGCCCGGCACCGGGGGCTCGGGGCTCCCTCTGGAGCTGGTGGGGACGGAGCTGGCTGGGGGAGCTACTCCAACCTGTTTGCTGTCTCACTCCATAATGCATGGGGTTTGTTGTGTTTTGGGTTGTTGGTTTTTTGTTAGGGTTTTTTTTTTTTGTTGGTTTTTTGTTGGTTTTTTTTTTTTCTTTTCAGTTTAATTGTTGGAGGAGTTTATGAAGCTGTTTGCCAAAATACAATCGACTCCAGGGAGCCAGCTTACACAAAAAGGGTGTGTCGCCGAGCGAGGCCGTGGAGCCATGGAAACCACCACCTTTTGCATTTGCCCAGGTGAAGCCAAAGCTTTGCGGATGGCTTGTGAAATCGGCAGAGAGCTGCAAGGAAGTGAGACACGTACATGCAAGTGTGCGTTAAGCCCTCAAAAAGGTGGCCCCATCCACCAGCACCTAAATCTCCCAGTGGGACAGGCAGAGACAGTTCTGCCCCTGCAGCACACACAGATGTGCAGGTTGGCAAAACTCCTGCCGAATGGCTCCACAACCAGAGAAATGGGGATCCGAGCACATGGACGAATAAAAAAGCACCACCAGAACACATGGAAAAGTCTCCAAAGCTGGTATCACGCCTTGGGTGTTCGCTCTGACCCACAGAAGGGAAGCTGGGGGCAGTGGAAGGCAGGGGGACCGGTGAGGGGAGAAGGGGGGTCTCTCCGGGTCAGCCTGCAGCAGCGGGACACAAGGACCACGCTGTGCAGGACCCCGTGTCCGGATGCAGGCGAGTATCTGGGGGGGGATGTTTGTCTTGCGAGCTGGCATGTGAAGGCGGGTGGCTGGAGAGGGACCCTGGCTGCATTCTTCTCAATCTTAGAAAAGAAAACAGAGAATTCCTCAGAAGCACTGGCTGCTGGCCTGACAGACAGAAAACAACCCGGGAACAAAGCGCCGAGAAGGGATTTTAAAGCCACCCAGCTCCTGTGAGTGCCTGCTCCAGGACTCTCCTGCTATGACCAGGGAGAGTGCTCCGAACTATGGCTCTTTTGAAAGAGGTAACATCAATTATTCCAAACTTTCAGCTGCTGAAAGCCTGCTGATGACATTACAGGTTGCAGGATCTCACCCACCCTGGTGGAGACAGTCAGAGAAGCCAGCAGAGGACAAAGTCTTACCAGGCCACCTCCTGCCGAAGAGCACCGTGTGGCATACGGTACCACCTGGAAAAGCTGAACAAGCACAGAGAGACCACAGGAACAAAGTTCCAGATCAACCTCAAAATCAGAGCTGGACAGAGCCAGCAAGAAGCCAGATTTCTCTTGCTCTGGTTTGACTTCAGTCTGCCACATTAACAGTGGGATGATTCGATCCTGGCGCTTCTCTTACCTGGAGTGAAAGCTCCCTGACCACAAAGCACCTCAAGAACCAGCTCCTGAACTCCATAAATCCTGGAGAGAGGAGTACAGACCCCTCAGCGTAGGAGAGATGAGGGCAGCGATGTTTCCCTCAGTGCAGGGAAGGAGGGAAACCTTTGAGAGCCCATCACTTATGATTCACTATTGGCTTGCAATCATATATTTACACATGATCTGAATTTGTCTCCAAATGCAATGACCTGGCCTTTTCCCATTTGAGCCCCTTGTTTTCCCCTTTCATTAGAGAACCCCAAGGCAGGTGCCAGCCAGACACTCGCTGAGTACTGTTTAAGTGGCAGGTCCCCAGGGCCAGCTCCCAGCGAAGGCAGGGCATGTGGCATCAGGCAGGACTCAGGAACAGCACCAGGTGCTCCAGCCACCTCCTCCATGTCTGGGCTGCCCCTAGGCATAGCCCCCGGGCACCGCAGAGCTTGCTGCTCCCCAAGGGCAGCAGACAGAGATAAGGGGAGCTCCCTGGACCCACGCTCCCCCAAGGGTGACCACGGGAAGGGCTCAGCAGGCCCACGAAGCAGGCAAGTGCCGGTAAGGCTTGGTGCGTCAGCCCTTCTGGCATCGACCTCCCAAACTCATTCAAATATTTCCCTTTTTTTTTAATTTAATGTTCCCTATAATTCATCTGTCCCAAAAGATAATCAATAGAGGCCGTAATGAAAATTTGAGCCATATTTTATGATCCGCTGCAGGAGAAAGGGCCACATCAGCAGGACTAGCCTTGGCTTCCAGCATCATTTCTGTGTGCGTTTGCCTGCTCGCTGGCCAGATTCCCCCCTCTGCCCGCCCGAGGCTGCTGACAGGGGCAGCCCCTCCAGGAGGAACTCCCACCCTTCCCTCCTACTTCAACCAGCAGCTGCTCCAGTGGGGAAAAGGGAGGTTCCTACAGAGTGCGAAGGGCCCTGACCCAGCAGCCTCGGGGAACCTCCCAAGCATCCCTCAACTTCTCAGCTCTGAAACAAATCCCGTGGCCCTCAACCAGACCCTGGGGGGAATACGATGATCACGTCGCAGGAACTGAAGAGTTATTTCTACCCTTCACAGTAATTCCTTAATCCTTGGCACTACCTCTTAGTCAAGCTGGGCTTCGTGCTTCTCTTCTCCCAACCATCACCCAGGAGTGAGGGCAGTCACTCAGGGGGCAGTAAGAGTTCCAGGGGCCTAAAGCACATTCTCACTTCCAGCTTAAATCTCCATGTCCAGTCACTAGGACTGTGCTCCCTCCATGTCCAGTCCAAGAGAAACCTCAGGCAATCCCACCTACTTCTCTTCATTCCTTTTAGGCACAAATGTTACAACTGCTCCCAATCCTTCCATTTTACTACAGTATACGTTAATTTAGGAGCTGCACTGACCTTACTTCCCCAGGTGGGCAGTGGCAAGGAGGAGCGAGCACGTCTCAGTGCCAGCCTCCACACGCTGCTGTGTGTTTTTCATTCCACATTATAAATCCCACAGCCCTTTCAAGCACCTTCATCTATCTGTTCTCCCAGCACACAACCAGCAGGTCTACAGCCCTTTCGAGCACCTTCATCTGTTCTCCCAGCACACAACCAGCAGGTCTGTTGTTTTTGCACACAGATACACACAGATGCACCCAGGGCTGAAACGAAGGCAAAAGCCTCAGTCCTGTTCCCGGAACCCTGCTCCACCATGGATTCCCAGCAGCGGGTCCCCTGTCCTCCCTCTAAAGGCTGGAGCATATTTCACTGCCTGAAGCTGCCGCGTCCGCAGGGAGCCGGAGGTAACAAAACCGTCTTTGATTTGGCCAAGGGAAAAATATCAGAAGTGAAAGGCCAGATGAGGAATTTATAACAGCAGCTAAGGCAGCAAAAATACAAGCGCCTGACCAGAAGCTGCCCTCCTGCTCAGCAAGTCATGCTGCTCGGCTTCCCGTGTGTCTTGGAGGGGCAGGATGTTGCAGAGAGCACGGCCAGAAACCACCAATTCTCTACACACCCGAGCTGCACTGACACCCTCACGAGACCCTGCTAAACAGCACTCAGCCCTGAGGCAGCAGCTGGGAAGCCAAGAAGCCTCTGCTCACCCAGAGGTGCAGGTGGTGATCTCATATTCTCTTACTGCTTGAGACTCTTGCCTTTCCTGTACAAAACCGATGCAGCAGCATCGTGCAGGTATATTGGTGATACTCTGCCTCCCAAGGGAAGTGGGAAAATGCTCTCTGTCCTGGGCTGGCAGCTTCAATCCCTGTAACCAGTGGTCAACAAGAGTAATAGCCAAATATTTCCACCTTTCCTTTCTCTTGGAAACTTAGAAATAAACCGTCTTTGCTTTAAAAATACAACACAACAGTCAAATTAATTGTCGCTTCCAACTGGTAAATAAAGTGACAGATTTGCAAGACTGTGAATCCAGAGGAGGTGGGTGAGCAGCTTCGTGCTTTAACCTTATGGAGGAAAGGGGACTGAAATCCCAAGCAGAACTGGGAATAGCACTGTGGTCTCTGAAGCCCCGTGTCAGCACCACGTACAGCCTTCCTCCTTTTTTAATCCCACTGCCAACAGTCGGCCTTGTGCTGCCAGAGAGACCTGCCTGGCAGAAACCTGGGGACAGCACGGGGGGATGTACCACGGCTGTTGCAGTCACTGCTAACTTGCCCCAGATTTGAACTGGTGACCCTTACTAATATCATCCAGTGCCTTGATATCCTCAGGGAGCAATCAGCACATTTTATTAACCCAGCCAATTTTAGAAGTGCATACGCAGTATTCTAGTTACTTGTTACAATTATGCATTAAAGGTCCATTTCATACATATGCTTATGCTGAAGTGATGTGCAGTACTTTAAGACAGTTATTACCCCACCAGAGCAACTGCACGAGGACCACGGGGCTGAACGAGCTCGGGCTTTCTCAGAGCCCAGAGCATACCCAGTGTCTACGGACATCACTTGCAGCAGGAGTAGTCTAGCCTAATATAAAGCCTCAGAGATCCCCACAACTAAATCCATTTTTTAAAATGACATGTTTCCACCTATTGGTCCCCAGAGTGAACTAATTGCTTTTGCTAGTTTTAAAAGCCAGAGTTATTTCACTGAAAAAAAAAAAAAAAAAGAGCGAGCGCATGGGAACCCAGAGACATCCTCAGATTTGCGACGTAAAATCACCATGTATGCAGATAGATTTGCTGCCCAAACAGTCAAATTTCCAGCTTTACTGCATGACATGCCACAGGGGAAATCTTCACTTCACAGTGAAGGTGGGAAAACAAGGAGTTAAAGTAACCTGACCAAACTCAAATAGCAATTTAGTCAGAGCTAGGAGAATATAAGATTTCTGTCTGTGCTCTAACCACTAGGTTATCCCCTTCTTTGCTAAATAAACTTCTCAGTCTAAGGGGAGGCTGCTATTTCCACTTAAAGGCTTGTGTTTTGTTTTGTGTTTTTTTTAATTGCCTTTTTTTTTAATTCATTTTATTTATTTTTTTGAAGACGACACCCTACAAGAGGGAAGCTGCTCAGCAGGAGATCAGTCCAGGACCGTGCTTAGGTTACTGTTTTTCTGCATCCTGAAACAGCCAAACAGTCTGACTCTGCACCCCTGCAAACACACCCCCACGGGTTTAGATGCTCTGGGGACAAAATTGCCCAGAGTCCACTTCTAGACCTACCTGCTCTGGAGTACAGGCTGGACAGTCATTTACAGACCAGAACAAATTATTTACAGGCAATAAAAATGTACAAATCCCAGATAAAAATAAAATTAGAGAGACAAACTTTTCAGGGATAAGTAGAGAAAAGAAGTGTATGTCTTTTCAAAAACCTGTACTTACCTGCAGCAGGAAGCAACCACACATTCTGGGTGCAGAAGCACATCCTGGGACATGCTCCTCACACAGTTCTTGTGAAAACCATTGCTCACTGTTGATCAGAAACCCAATGGGAAGCAAGAAATCCCTACTTCTTTTTCATTAAAAGCAGCTCAGCTCCACCATTTGCTGGGAAAGTTTCAGGTGAGATTCCTTACCCCAGCTGAGAGTAAACTGCTTTATACTCTGATGAAGCTCAGCTGTCTTGGAAAGGAACCACAGCTGAAGGTGATCACTGCTAATTTTTTTACCATCATTTTATGAACATGTTAACTTTAACTCACAAATGCTCTACGGAGTGAACTTCCTTATATTTTGTTTTTCATACTTGATTAAGAGTAATTCAAAGACATGGATTTTTAAAAATATGTATAAGAAATTACATCATGCAAACTTGTACTGGTTTAATGGAGTTACTGCTCTTATTTTTATTTGGATTTTGTAGAAATTTGTTACTAATTAATTAGAACTGAGCCAAAATAATTGTTTCCATGCAGGCTATCAGTTTAACTCCCACATCTCAAGTTAAACAGGTATAAATGTTTTATACATAAAAGGCTTTGGATTATATAATGCAAACACATCTTCTCCCTTCTCCCTTTTTGCAGCACTTACGCTCCAGATTTCCTTTGGGAACTGATGTGTCGGACAGTGGGAAAAGAGTCAGTTTCAGGTGTGCACAGGGAGGTCTCTGCTGTCGTGTTTACAACACACATGAAGTTTGGAAAACTTGCTTAAAGTAAGCACTTTCTCCCCAGGTTCATTGTTTAATGGATGTTTTCCTTTCAAGATTTTTATTTATAAAGATCCTCTTTTGTTCTCCAAAACCCAGGGTTTATGGAGGAAACATTCTGTCCTCAAATAATCATCTCCACGCAAAGGAAAGCTGCTTAAGATGTTACCCACTTATTGCACACATACCTCTACACGGAGATTCTTAATCTTCACCCACCCAAGATTAAGGCAATGCAAATTATGAAATCGATACCAATACAGACAGCAACATCTATTACAGTTTCAATGTTTTTGTTGTATTTTTTCTAAACTATTAAAGCAGTATGATTTTAATGTGATTGTTGTTGTTTATGCAATACAAATTCTCTGTTGTTTGATGCTGTGAGTGCTTATGCAAATGCCCTATTTTCCTTATAGAAACCCTTCCTTTGACACCTCATGTGAGTAAAGAAAATATTTGAGTGCTTGCAAGATGAGGATCCATTTATATTTAAGGCTCCATTACTGATCAGGAGGCAAAGAGTGTCCTTAAGGTGGCTATAAATTACAGTTATACTAATTTTAAGGCCCTTAGTCTCTGTCCTAGTGATGTAGCAGAAGAGCTTTCGAATAAAGGAGATTCTTCTCTCACAGCAGTTTCAGTTCTTTTCTTTCATTAATCAAAACCTATCCTATATATATATATATGTTTTCTCTATATATGCATGTCTGAATGCCTCTTTGAGGTTTAACACTCCTGCACCTAAGATTCAAACATAACAAATCAAAAATCATTTTGCAAGCAACTACAACAGGCATTTCCAGAAGTTACATCACATAACAAGTCACGCAATTAAACTTTAATGAAAAAATAAAAACAAAAACACCAAGCAGCCCCTAGTGCTTGCTTTGTCTTTCAAACAATCTATCATAAAAAAGCAGGACATTAAAATGGAAGAACCTCTGACTAAAGCTGTGCCGTAAACAATTTTTTCCTAATGAATTCCACCTCTTTACTCCACTGAATCAGCAGAGCCGGATGGAATTTCTCTCCTCTCTTCCTTCTCTCTGTATAAAAGGATGTACTGCTGATAAAACTAGTAACCCATGAAGATCACTTCCCCGAGGTGAGATGCCTCCTGCCAGCATTTCTGCTCTCCGGGGGTTACAGTCTAACACCCTTCCTCCTCCCCGCGACGCCGGGCCTCCCTCTCGGAGCCAGCCCCTGGAAACCAGCGGGACCTTTGGTGTGATAACGTGAGCTGGTGCAGGCAGGAGTAACAGAATGTGTCTTACGGCAACTATCCGTGTTCATGCACATCCATAATCCTCTTAAAAAAAGAACGGACCCAGTCCTTCCAAATTTCTAAGCACCTGCACCTTAGGAAAGATTCAGCTGGAGCTCTAAGTCTTAAACACCTCTCCAAAACCTGCCTGAACCTCGACATTCTGCTCCTCTTCTTCAACCTCACCTTCAGCTTTTATTTTTCCACACCTGCAAATGATATCCCATTAAAATCAAACCTTTCATTTCACATCTGCTGAGATCCTATCATTTGATGAAAGGTTACTGTGGTTTACACAGGACAGGGGAAGAGAACAGGGCTGTCGTTTCCAAAATATTGTTAGGAAAGGCAAAAGGGAAGCAGAAGACGGGTCACAGTCAGACCATGAAAACCACTGAGGTCCTGGGCTGGAAGAGACACGGACAGAGGCACAAACGCTCGAGGGGCACCACTGGCTCCAGCTCATTCACGGCTGCACAAAGAGGACTGAGCACAGGGAGAAGTAAATTCAAGCTCGTACAAAGTAGAACAACTCCAGCCTTCCTGTGTCTGTTTTTTTTTTTTTCCTAATACTTGGATTTTTGTATTTTCTACAGTGTGTAATAAAGCCAAATCTCAACTTATGGTAAATTTCAGAATGTTTGATGTAATTAATTTCTCACCATTTATTTTTCCCACTCTAGCCCTTTCAGACAGTGACATAACTAGTTTGTTGAAGGCGTTTGTTTTCCTGAACTAACCCCCTAAACCATCTGGACCATACATAAGGCAGAGTGAGCCTGAAATAAATTTACAATTAACATAAGTAAAATGCACAAGAAAAAAAATATATTAGGAAAGTGATTTGGTCATATTTTTGCCTTTAAGAATTTTTCCCCTGTTTGTGTAATAAAGAAAAGTTTGCTCTAATCAGGAACATTATTACTGTAAATCAAATATCTGTCCACAAGAAAAGAGTATGATCTTACAGCTCCAAAGCACCTTTCCTCCCCAGGCGTTTCATGACAAGGTAAGGTCCATGCCGTGGAAATGCAGGAGCCACCTCTGAAGGAGCAAAGTCTGGTCAGCAGGAGGTGGGAACCCAGCTTTGGTCAAAGGGACTGTGGAGTGAAATTCCTCCTGTGCAGGGAGCCAGCTTACCTTTACAAATTATGAAATAATAAAAAAAGAGAAGCCCTAAAATCTCATGTGACTATCCACAGACAACCACCGGTGCCATTTAACTACTTTACAGTTTGGGGCAAAATCTACGGGCCTGTCCTATCAGAAAGAAACATGAGTAACCCTCTTTAGTCGTTAGAATAAACATCAATTTACACGAGAAGGCACTCAGATCTTTCCTTCTCAAAAGCGTCCCAAGGGAGAGCTGCAAGAAAAATACAGGATAGCTCCTGGTTTTTAAGACAAATGGGAAAGTCCAAGTGAGAATCAAAATGATAATGCCCAGAGGATGAGGAACCCCAGGCTGCTGCTCCGACCACATCTCCACGCCATCCCTGAGCACAGGACACCCCCAGGCACGAGGCGAAGCACGGCAAAATCAGACAGATGCTGGTTTTTAAAAACATTTCTGATTCAGAGGCTGGAACCTGGCAAAGATACACTCTGTGCAGATTTGCCAATATCCACAGCTTGGAGATACTGCTGTCTTTTTCCTGTGCTTCTGCCCTGATCATACATGAACCTCTTGCCTCCCCAACCACTGAATGTACTGGGGTTTCTCTTCTACGCAACAGATTGCTTCCTCCAGCCCCAACAAATTTGGTCAGGGTGTAGCAGGTTGACTTAACAGCCAAGCACAGAGCAGTGCTCTTCTGTAGCTTAAATTAAGACCTATCTCCAGCCTGTTGTCTCATCCATTTAGCATGAACAGAGAAGAAGAGGTCCCATCAAACAGGAGCTGGGCTGGGCTATGAAACCTGGGATTAGACATCTGGAAAACCATCTGAGAAAGCAGGCTTGGGAAGGCAGTGGGGATTGAATACCTTATCCTGCCGGTCTGGTAAACACTTCCAGCCATCCCAGGGAACTCACCACACATCCTTCCCACCTCAGGTGTGCAACAGGCGTGTAGAGACACAACCTGCTGGTGACAGGAAGGAAGAGAGACATGAGGAGGGAGTGGGAGAGCAGGACAAATGAAATGAGGCAGGGGAAGACCAGTTGACAAGTACAGCAGGGCCAGACAGCAGAGGTGGCAAACTGGACTTGACAAAGTATCTCAAAGTACTGCAGGAAGCCTCATTCCACCCAGAACAGAGAGCAAATCTTGGAGCCCCAAAGCCTGGGTGCAGGTGTGTGGTAAGCCCTCAACTGGGAAGGACAGGCCAGTAATCATATCAAGCAGAACAGTCTATTTCTGAGGCCGAACACAGCCACAGAAGAGCTCCACTAACTCAAGAAGTGTTTTAAACCCTAACCTAGCTGTCTACATTAGAAAGCATTTCCTGCTTGCAGTCTGGAGCTTTCCAGTTTCCTTGAGGATGAAGAGCGATGAGTCCAAAACCCTTGTCTGATAACGAACCAGAGAAAGAGAGAAACCTCGTGGGCTTGGGGGTTCCCACGGCTGCCTTCGCTGAGCAGCAATTCCTGCCCGGAGCCAGGAAGAGTCACGGAGGGAGATCAAACCTGCCCTGCAAATCCCAAATCCAAGTCATGCAAATTCCAGCCTTCCTCCAAGCACTGATACCAACACGGGGACTCTGACTTCATCAGATGGATGAAGGAAATGGAAAAAGGAGGGGGGGCCTTACTGCCTACACACACATACACACACCCCACCTCAGGCAATAGAGGGGGTGTGAATAATGGAGCAGGTTCAGCAGCCAACAGCGTTCAGGGTCGAGTTAGTAATCCTCTTTTTCCATTTCCGTTTGCTATTTGATGTAATTATAGTTTTTGATTGAAATCCACCCGGAGTGTAACCCCTCTGCTTAATGCACTGCTTAAATCCTTGGGTACACAACCATGCTGCTCCCCAGACTCGCCTGGAATAGGAAACCATTTCAATGCCAAAAATAAGTCTTTGCTTTCTTTGGTAACGCCCTCAAGTCTTGGCTCAGCCTCTGCTACACCCACCAAAGGAGAAGGGCAGGGAGTTTAAGAGGGCTGCCTGATACCACCCATGGGCTAGTTAGGGGCTTTGTGCTGGAAGTTGACCCTGCAAGAGGGTTTAAAAATTTGCGAGGCTTTATTTAATACCCAGACGCTGGGAGAGGTTGCACAGCGGTAAGAACACAGGACCTGGAGCCTGGCCTCCACTTCCCCAGTGGATTTGCTGCTCTCCCAACCAGGAATAGTAACAACCCCAAGCTCCGTCCTGCCTTCGCGTGGGGTAAACAGTGGTTTCTGTCCTGAAAGGCCTCCTGAGGATAAAACGAACAGATGATATTCATAATCCAAAGGAGGGCTGGGAGATCTACCTCTCTGTAAAAATCAGATCGCCGGAGCTGGTTTTTCCTCTCCAGCTCACTCTGTACCACTTGGCCAAGAATGCAGGGCAACAGCTAGACCAGGAGGCCAGACACCAAACGAGCACATTAGCAATTACATCCCACAGAACAAGCAGCTCGCAGCAGGGCAAATGGGCTGGCAGCAAAATCCCTAATATTTGTGGACAGAAACTGCCCAGGAATAACCCATGTTTTGGGTGCCCATTAGTCTGCTGGATATCAGAAGAAAAAGGGTTCTCTGAGGACCTCACACCCAAACCAGTACCTCAGTCACCATACAAAAACCTGATGTGGGTTAGGGAGGTGCGTAATACATAGAGTTGCTCCAAGAAAGCAACCTGTCCTATGAGGTGGAGTCAGATAATCCCAGAATAATGAACAAAGGTACAATTTCACTCAAGATTCAGAAAAAAACCCCACATTAATTCTCCTATACAGGAGAAACTCAGCATGGTTCCCTTCATGCTTGTATTGCTTGCAGACTGAGGTATGTGCAAGACGAACACGATTGGAAAACAGCAAAGCCTTCCCCAGCAGGGGAATGGGACCTCTGAGATTTAAAAAAAAAGTGATACTACAACTCCTGTTCCACACCTCCATTCACACATGAAGAATGAAGCCCTTAAAGTTACCTTGTGAGATTTTCAAACCTGCTGCAGACACTCAGTCCAAGAAAGCTATCTACACCTTGAGACAACCTGCCTCCAAGAGGAACATGGCCAACTCAACGCAAGACCTTTGGAACCAAACATGGCTCTCTGGACCCGATTCTCTCTGGCTTGGCCTTTACAGCATCATTTACGTCAAGGTCAAGCAGTGGCAAAACAGTACGATAAGAACAGCACTGTTTAAACAACTTTACGAAGGTGAAAGGGACCAGATAATCTGCCCATCCCTTTCCATTTCATGCTGGAGAGGAGTCCCGAGTGAAGCAGGAGGTCACTGAACCAGCCTCTGGGGCTGGAAGCACCTTCGCTGGCAGCGCCGTGACTCAGCGGTGAATCAGAGGCAGCCTGTGCTCGGCTGCGGATCAGACGAGCTACAGGAGGAAGATGAAGACAGCAAAGCAAGAGAAAGAGAGAGGCACAGGCAACATGGGAAGTGGGGGTCCCCTGGGCTGGAAAGCAAAACCTGCCCAAAGCTTCCACATTTGTAGGAACTCTCTGCTGTTGACAGGATCTGTTAATCAGCTGAGCCCCAATTACTGGTGCCTCCTTCACCAGTAGGAACCATATAGCCAGCATGGGGCACAGAGCGGTGTGCCCACGGGCACATCTGCTGCCCTTCTGCCCCTTCTTGAGCCTCCTTGGCAGAAACCAGCTTTTCAAACAGCTCTCCCCACTCTGCTCCAGCCCTTCCTCTCAGTGGGCCCAGGCAGCCAGTTCCTTCTCTCTCCTCATCAGATATCTCTGTCTCTCTGAAATATTCAGATGATTTGGTTTTGTTCTCTTCTCCCCCACATCAAATCCTCCCCCTGCTTGTGGAAGCAGTGGATTTCACCCAGGCACAGGAGGCTAATTTACACCCTTCAGGGTTTAAAATAGCAGTGGCGTAAATGAAAAGTCCAATTTCTTCAAATTTGCATTGTAAAACCATCCTTCAACTTCCTTGAAATAAATTTTACTATTTTATTAGTGCAAACAAAATGGTAATAAAACACTAATACAGCGCCTTGTATCCAGGGGAAGAGCTAAAATTAACATAGACCGAGCAGTGTTTGCTATTACATTCAATTACCTTTTTACTTGAGATTTACATTCTCATCCCCTTAATCTCCATAGTGGTGGCTTTGAAATCGTTCCCCACAGTCATTCCTGCGTTTGGAATGGACGGCAGGAAAGCCGCTCGCTCGCCACCCCCGCTCCCGCTGCCAGCACCCCCAGTGCCAGCCTCTTCCCCCGAGACCCCCGGGCAAGTTTCCCCAGCGCGTCTCCGGAGAGCCCCAGCAGCCAGAGCATTCACCTCCCTCTCTTAGTCTCGCTCAGGCCTTCATTTCTAAACTCCAGACAAATACACTAGCAGCAAAAAATACAGCCCCTGTTCCAGAGCTGCCTTCCATCTGGCTCTGGAAACTGTTCCTTAATTCTCAGCTACAAGCCGCGTCGCAGGCAAGTTTTATTATCTCCATTGTACAGCTACAAAAACTAAGGCAAGGACTGAGGACCGCAGTCTGAATGCGGCAGCTCCCAGTTTAAATCTGGAAGAGCGTATTTTGCAGTGGAAGTATTCCTGCTTTTGCCTGGGACTCACTGAATTCAGACTCTGCTCTGGGGTTATTTAACTGGGATCGTGTCCTGCAACCCAGGGGTCCCAGCTCCACGGGCTCAGCAGTACACTGAGGAAAAGAGCGGCTCCGGGACTGTCTGATGAAACTCAGAGAGAACCTGCACTGAAAAGAAAGGATGTTAAGGACACACGTCCCAGTAAATGCAATACAGGGAATCCACTTCCCCAGTATCAGGGGAAAAGTTTTAATTGGCAGCATTTTTAGATGCTTTCTTTTAATATACCAGGCATGTCAGTGCTTTTGGCCATTATCAGAAGAACGGCAAGCCTTCGATAAGGCACCGCAGGAAAGTGCCGTGTTGGTCCAGCTCCATGCAGTGACTTTGACTCTCTGCCCTTCTTTCTGCCTTTTCATGTCCTTTTCGGACACCTCCTCTCTCACAAGCCAAGTCAAAACATTTAACCTTTCTTTGGAGGGCACGGCCAGCCCCTGCCTTACAGGGGATATCCACCACTTTCTTCACCAATTCTGATACAACAGTTTGTCATACCCAAAGGAGATAACAGATGAACCAAGCACTGTGTAGTATATTTCTAGTACATAAAACTCAACAGCCTTTCATCCCAGCCTGCTCACTACCCAGCTATTCCAACATTACAGGACCACTACAACACTGAACAGAGTCAACAGCCCAAGAGAAGTAAAGGGCGATTTGGGAAGGTACCAGCCAGCATCCAAGGGAAGAGCATCTCCTGAGGGAAACCTGAGCATCCCCCAAGCCCAGGTGTGTTGAACCTCCAACACATGGACTGCACGGAAGTGCCCAACAGAGAGAGCTGTCCCCACCCCTTTGGATGGGAAAACACTTCTAATTGCTCTAATCAAGTTCCAGGCAGCACAGGGGCACTGCCTGGCCCTGGTGGTACCCAGAGTAAGCACCAATGACCTGGCTGTAATGACCCTGCTGACACCCAACCCCTCCATTTTGTCCCACATAGCACAACATCATTAATTTCTAGTGCCCCCTGGGCAGCTATCCCACAGCTCCCAATTCTTCTTTTGAAAGAATTGCAGGTGATTCAGCAAGAGATGCTGTGCCACCAAGAGCCTGCTGGTCAGAGAGTTTTCCTGTAACAGGGAGGTCTATGTTCTAGCACTTGGTGGTACTCAGGAGTCCCCCAGACAGTTTCCTTGACAGCTGCCTTCGAGGTCCTTTTCCTTTCCTCCTCAACAAAATCCTCTGGTTTCTGCATTTTAATTCCATAACTTGCATGCCTACCCCCTGAACTGCTCGTCTCTCTCTCCTCCTGAATAGCATGGTCCTTCACCCTTCCCCTCTGGCCATCTTGATCTTCATGGCTAGAGGGGAGGGATCATGCAAAGCATCGGTCTATCAGATGCTCCTAGAAAAAACGATCAATCCTCCCCATCCAGATAACAAATGTGTCCCCAGGAAACCTTTCATCTGTCCACCTTCTAGAAGGCAGCACACAAAGGCTCTAGTGCAAATAAAATTATCACAAGACACCTGAACAAAACAAAACCCCCAAACAATAAAGAGTAGGAAGAAGAAACCTGCCCAAGAACACAGGGCTAGGGTTGGTTTCAGCTGGTCTTCTGCCCCTTTTTTCTGTTCTCTTTTCCCCGCTCCCCTGAACAAAGGAAGTTTGTTGTCAGGCTCAAACATTTCCTGGGCCTTGTCCGAGTTCCACCTTGTTTTCTTTCTCTCTTCTCCCCACCCTGTACAAATAAAGCAAAAACCAACTGGCACCACCTGTGATGAAAGGACGACTAAATGCAGAATTTTATCTTTTCTTTCTTTTCTCCCTCCTCCTTTTTCCCTTTTTCTTGGCCAGAAGTTTTGGGCAAAGGACAAAAGGTATTGTTGGGTAAGCATAATTCCAGTGGCTGAGTCACACTAAGACACTAAAGTGCTGGCTGCTGATGGGGTAAAGTAAGCCAAGCTGCTGCTTCCCTAAATGCAATGAAAATGCCAGCAGCACCACTGCAAGCTCTTGCACAGCACAAGGGGCAATAGAAGATTCTCATAGTAAAAAAAGGTGCAAAGAAAACAAATAAAATCCTGGTCCAAGATATCTTCACCCAAGAAATCTCAGGAGGAAAGACTGTCACACAGTAGAGGCTGGATGGGCTCCTCCCTGAAGCCTGTAAAGGTTGTGAAGGCCATAGTAAAGCCAGTTACGATCCATACTTACAATAAGGGAAGGCTTAAGATGCTCTCTTCAGTTCTCCAACCAGGCCTAGTTTTTTCTGATTCCATGACACAAGCCAGACCCACAGCTGGTCAGTCCTACAGTGTCCTCCTTTCCCCCCAGCTGTAAGCTCTTTGAGGCAGGGGGCTCACATTGCTCTTGTGGCCCCAAGCACAACCGACCGGGCAGGGGGCTTCCAGGCACTACCTCGATGCAGATAATCATCAGCCCATTTCTGGCTGCAAATTAAACGGTGCCCCAAGCGGGCACTTGCTCGGAGCACATTCAAAAGCTCACTGTAGACCCTGCAACTCAATGGTGCATTTGGGGGAGCTGGAGCACTGGCTGTTTGTTTATTTTATGATGCACTTTGGTCTCTCTCAGTTGCGCTGTTATCCTACACCTGCTCACTCCCCTTTCTCGGGGCTGATAACAGGCAGTACGTTGCGCGGAGTCGGGGCCTGGCCCGGCTCTTTTTGTTTTTAATGAGACACATGTATTTGGTTCCAGACTATCAACACTCAGGGTCAGGGAAGAGGCAGAAAATTTCCCCGCAATAGGCAAGAAGTTCAGCAGAAGGATGTGTGGAGCAAGGTCCTCAAATGGATCTAAAGAGGACAAACGTCTCTGTGGATCAAGCCTCCCTAATGCAAATCCTGGTTCCCCGGTGCAGCACATCTCCTTTTGGAGCCCACGCTCACCCAGGGTGTTACGCTGCTGCTACGCTTCTTTTATGTAGACATAGGCCTGGCCTCTTTCAACAGTTCTGGCATCTTTTCATGGCAGACCCCATGACACACGGAGGCGGCTGAGAACAAGGAATCATGCTTTTCCAGGAACGGGGAATCCAGATTTTCTGGTTTATAAATTTTCCCATCTGGATTTGTTTTGCTGTTCATAGGGTAGATCACCAGAGATAAGGAAAGAAAAGCAAAGAAATATCAGAGCAGTGGCAGCCCCGACGGGCTCAGATGAATTTCTTGCATGTCACAATCTCCTGTTTGGGCAGAAATTTGAATGCATTTTCTAGCAGCAACACAGATAAACTGGCATCTCCCCAGGGGCTGTTTCATTTCTGGTGCTGCCTAAGGGTTCTGTAACATAGGAACTGAGGAGCTTGGACATGCCCGCTCTCAGGACTATCTCCATAAGGACATGGTTAACTTCTTTGCCACTTGCATGGCAAAAATTAAAATCAGCTGAGACTTCTTAGGGTGAAGCCCATTAGAAGAGCCTATAGACAAGCAGGTTATTACTTGAAACAGCTGCAATGAAAGACTGCGTTGGGAAAATCCTGCATAAGCTCCCAAACAGTAGAGGAAGGAATGAGTAGGTTGTCTCCATGTAACAGAACCAGTAGCTTCAACTCTCCTCCGTGGCACGGGGCCTGTCGGAGCCTGTTCTCTGGGGAAGAATCCCCCGGGATCACACCCGGATGGCCTGGGAACAGATCTGCCAAGCCCTACCAAGCTGTCCCCCTGCTCCCAGGTAAGACCAGGCCCTACAGGACCTACTGGGGCCGCTCTTCCCACCTCTGCAGCCAGGTCCCAAGGCTCTGAACTGGTTTCCAATGCCACTGGCTGTCCAGGTACAGAAAGGCACCTGCGAACTAAAGCAGATATGGGCCTGGACCCTACAGATTACAGAAGATAAGAGCAATCTGAGGAGTGGAGTCAAGGGGCCCGGGGGCTGCGGTGCTGTGTACGTTTGTCCTCCCCTGCCACCCCTAAGCTGATGAATTTACACAGCAAGGACAACTTGGTAAAGACAGCACGGCGGTTGTCAGCTGGGAGCCTCTGCACACTAAGCTCCTGGTTAAATGTTTTCATCAAAACCAGAGCGAGAAAGTGCAGAGCAAACACCACCAATTAGAGGCTGGGATGAAGCGTTCCTGCCAGCAGATCTGGTGAGAGGGGCATGAGTCACCTTAACCCTTTGGGAGCCAGAGCCAGCGCGGCTCCACAGGGGCGAGGAGGGAGATGGGAAGGGAAACCTCTCACAAACCTTTCATTTGCATCCACTCCTTTTCATTTATTTGTAGGAAGTTGAATTCAGGAGTGAACACTCACCGTGTCTGGAGCTGTATTATCCCCATAACCTCTGCCCTCACCATTCTCATACCTGGAGGAGCCTGAAACAGGCAACCTGCCCCCTCCAGTGAAGATGGAGCTGGTTTGGAGATCCAGACAGCAGCCCAGAGCAGCTGAGGAGGACTGGGGTTGCCATCCCTATCTTCAAGTCCATTCCAGCAAACAGAAAATATCCCATCGGTTTTGCTGAAGGCTGAGGTGTCAATGAGAGTAACACAGCAGTACTCCATGCCTCATTCCAAGATAAAAGGATTTGTCTTGGACAAAATGCTTCCCCATCAAAAACATGATGAAACGCAGTAAGAGGAGAGCTGGGATGAGGCTCGGGCAGGTAAGCCTCCCTTCCCATGTACTGAGTCTGCCTAGCTGCTGCTAATTGTCCAATTTCTGAACATATACGAGGTGATCAAAATTTAACTGCGTACTTGGGCTAAATTCCCTTTCAATGAAAATAACACACTCGGGTTTGCAGCAGGATTCAGTGCCGACAAGCCACTCAGCTTTCTAGGAGCATCGAACGTTGCAACATTACAGGTGTTCAGAGAGGTCGGTCCCTTCCACGGCAACAAACCCTGAAGTCAGAACAAGGCTTTTGCCCTCAGTCCCTCAAACAAACACCCACTGACTCCAGCCCAGCACTGGACCCAGCAGCCGCTGCAGGGAAGGGCCCCGGATGCGTATGGACCAAACTCTGCCCATCTCCTACACGATCCAGCAGAGCCGGCACCACTGCGGTGGGAGGCATTTTGGAAGCTCTCTGCAAGGGAATCTTCTCCCATCCAACATCCCTGTCCTGAGGTGAGGGAGAGAAGCAGGCAGAGGGGCCATGGACTGGACCTGCTGCTAAGGAGATCAAGAGGCATCCACCCAAGGCGGGGAAGCTAAAAGCTAAGAAAGGATAAATTAACACAGCAGCTTATATTGGTGAGATCCCTTGCAATTTAGGGCGCAGTCGGGCTACACACGGTGCGGTCCAGGATCTGGCCCTCCACAGATACATTTGTCCAAAGCTGGGGCCCCCAGAAGTTGTGAATTTCCAGCATACCACGACTACTGGAGCAGACGGTTTCAGATCCTGCTGAGCCAGCTTGTGGCTGTATTCAAAATTGAGTAAATTTACAGCTGTAAGCTGGGAGTTTATACAACCCGTAACTTGTTAGGGATGGCTGACCAAGCCAGAACGATGGCTCCCCAGCCGACAGGGCTCTTATTGGTTAGACCTTTGAGCGCCTGATAGATTTTATTATTTTTCTTTTTCTTTTGCATTGGGGGGGGAGAAAGGGGGAGATAGGAAAGGAAACATCTATTTTTGTTCTTTTCCTCACCAAAGGCAAACTGAAATTAAATCTCAGGTTCAATCCATCATGGATTCCTCGGCGCATCAGCTGGGGACAGTTGCACACCCAGTGACCATCTCTTTGGACAAAGCTGCTGTATTTTTCTCACTCCGTGCAGAGTCTTGCAACGTGAATAACTCCACAGGATTCAATGTATGATCACCAGAGTTAGCAAGGCTGCTCTCCTGCTGGCACCTTTTGCGTGGACACTTCCCATTCATACCAGACCCCCCCAAACTACTGTGCTTCAGCCTGGGCTGCAAGAAAACGTGGTCTGAGTTGTCCGAGTTTAGTGCAGCAAGCACAGTGCCCTGCAAAGACCTTCCTTCCATCTCCTCTGCAAGGATAAACAGCTGGAGCAATATCAGACCTGAAGTGATCTGAACCTGGATTCACAAACAGCAACACAAGGAGCCTGCCAAGTAACGGGCAGGCAGCAGGCAGGGAGTGCAAAGCAGGGCTCCAGGAGCCCTCTGATGGGAACAAAATCAGCATCGTTCACTGTGCCTGTGAGGGGGAAAGCTGGCCAGGCTGAGGGAAGCACAGGGCTTGCCTGCACGTAACAGCCTCAACCTAAAATCCTCTATTTTTATTACAGCGCGGTCCCAGTTTCTGAAAGGCATTTTCAGCAGGAAACCCAAACACGATCCAGTCGCCGCAAGGCTGGACGAAGGGCAAGGGGGCTCCCCTGGGGCTCGCTTTTCTGTGTGACCACAGACAAGCCAAGGACAGTCACACCAGCTTCAATGATACACGTGTTGATGAGCTCAAGTGTGATGAGGGGGACATACACCTACCTCGGTCATTACACAGCTGCAGGGTCTCCATTCCCTGCCCTGGGAGGATGCAGTTTTTCTAGGACATGGCTAAGGAGCACTAACAGGTCTCCCCTTTACCCTCCACTCCATCCTGAATACGTAACAGCCCAGAACATCAATAGTTTACATGAGTTAAAGAGCCAGCTGAGGCTTTAGGGACTCACTCAGGCAGGATAAAACACTCTTTAGCATCCAGCCACCATGTAAGAAAATGAAGTAAACGGGGACCTTTGGTGAAGTCTTAAACAGGAGACTGAAAAAGGGGAAATTTCCTCTCTCCCTGCTCTGTAAGCAGGGATCACACCGCCTGCTGCCGCTCCCACAGTTTAAAATACTTAAGTCCTCCAAGGTGCAGCTTAATTTTCTTTTTTAAAAAAGAAAAGTGTCAGTCTAATTAGATAAATCCTCCAAGCACGTGGCCCGGAGTTCGTCATGGAAATTAACCTCCTTGAAAGATCACAGTGACTGAAATAAGAAACTGTGTGTTTTGGCATAGTGCAGTGAAATGGGAGATGCAGGCTGCATTTCATACACCTTCCCTTTCATAAACCTGCCGCGTTTCATATCTGCCCTACTGGCCCTTCGCTCGGCACCAAGACTTTATCTCCAAATGCCTGTTTGCAAATCGCTGCTGAGAGGTTACAATAACCCCTGGGAGAGATTTTGCTGGCTCACCAGTGTGAAAGGACACTGCTCCCCTGGTATAAAGCTGGGCCAGCCTGAGGCACTGGTGGAGGGAGGGGCTCGTCACCAGCAGCCCTACAGAGAGGATGTTCTGCAGACACAGCCACCATGGGGAGGCAGCCAGGCTGGGAGCCCTTTGCCAGCTCCAGAGCTGTTTTGCCAGCCTCATCATCCAAACACGCAGACGAGCGTGATTCTGTGCACCCCTCGCTCTCGCTGGCACGTGCTGAGCAGGGCAGGAGGGAGATACCTGGAAGCCACAGGCTGCGATCACATAGCTCAGTTTGCATTTATGCCACCTACATCCACGTCTTATTATTCAGAAGGCTCTATCTCACCACGCTGGGAAAGGAGTAGGGCTGGGAGTCACACTGCTTGGGAATAAAAAGCCCTGGTCCCTTTGCTATTGGAAGCAGAAGCAAAACCAGAAAAGAACCGGCTAACAAGTGAGAATCAACAGCCATCCCTGCCTTCCAGGCAAGAACCAGATTGTTTTGCACTTCCAGGAAATGTTGGCCAGTCAACTTTTCTCCCAAGCCACCGGACAAACTTGTGCTAGGGTCACACTCTCAACGCTCCCCAAGGACTATCACAGGCCTCTCCTGAGAGACACAATGCAATTTAGTACATAACTGAAATAAGACCCCTTTCACAGTTCCAAATAGCCCATCCCCATCAAGGGGATGTAAGGATTCTCTTTCTAAGCTTTCCAGTTCATACTGTCCTTTCAAACGATAGTATCCAAAATTAAAAAGGCCCTGAAAAATCCGTAGAGTTAATCAACCTCCTTCTTTCCCAAGTGTGATGGATGCTGGTACGTGCGACGCTGTGTGTGCTCCCAGCACTGGGACCAGCCCTGCACGCAGAAGGATCAGGACCAGCCTCAGAGACCATCTCTGAGGTGACTTCTTGTATTGTCATTGAAATGACAAGCCCTATGGCTCGGAATTTGGAAGTAACCTATTTTGTTTCAAAACAGCATCACTGGTGGCAGAACAAAAATAGGATACCTTCTGGAGAGAAAACTACCCCAAAATGCCGTGGCAGGCAAGGAGCCAAAGGCCCCAAAGAACTGACATCTCTGCAAAGGCAGACCCTTTTCCTACAGCGCTTATTACACACGAGGCCTCAGCAGCTGGACGGCTCTAGAGCTCGCCTCGGGAGCACAGACTCTTGTACCTCCGGGTCCTACTCTAGACCAGCTCAATCACGCGTGAAAGGTATTAGCTGACACCTCAGCAGCAGCCAATGGAGAGAGCGAGCAGGAGGGGTTGCAGGCAGATCCCTCAGTGCAAGAGCCTCGCTACAACTCATTAGCCGTCTCGGGAAAGAGTTCAAAAGACAGGCCATGCACAAAACTGGCATTTGTGTCTTCTACCGCTCCCTCCAGCTCAGGGCTGAGGCATGCTGGAAGGACACCACCAGAGAAACCAGGATGAACTCAGCCCTAATACAGTTTCTTAGCGGTTCTCTGCCAAGTACAGGCAAGCCCCACAGTTCCATTACTAATAACTTAATACCTAATAATATTACCGATGTAACACTTAACCTTGAAGCCAAGCACCTGGACCCAGAAGAAATCAGCATTTAGCAAGACTTCCGCCTCATTGTATTTGGCTTGTCCTGCCAGCTGATCAAAACTCAGCATCCCCAATTCCTTCCCACCTGCTCCAAGGTACACGGAGCCATTTAAAAAAAGGTAAAGCTTCTACTTCGAGCCAGGAGCTAGGGGCTGAACCAGAGAGACAACACAGACTGCAGGAGGAGAAAAAAATAACTCGAGCGCTATTCCACTCTAGGCTTTGGATGCATTAGGCAAATTCCCAATTACAGCAGTCCCTTCTGCCGGCAACTGGACTGGAGATAAGAGATCAGAAAGAAGGGCCAGTGGGCATCACTGAAGGCTCAGCATCTTCCATTACACATCAGCACAGTAAGAAGGGCTCTGCCAACGCTGAAATGTTTTTTTCCAAAAGGAACACGCACACCCTTTGAAATGGGTATGGTGAAACCTGCCCGGAGAGGGAAGGACCCAGCTACGCAGGCAGGTTCCTGACTCCTTATCATCAGAGCAAGCAGCCCAGCCCCTAAAATTCACTTCATGGGTGTCCTCTTTCTTACTGCTACACAGGCTCAAATCCTCCAACGCAACTGTGAAGAGGTAGCACAGTATCTGAATCCACAACGGACTGAAAGGCATCTCCATGTTTTGCTGTCAGCCTGAAGTTTGAATAAAGGAGCCCACCAGAAAGAGTGAATGAACGTCTCTCTGAGCCGCCTGGCAGAGGCTGTGCTGTGCTGGAAGCCACCTAGTGTCCGAGCCGCGCACCGGAGCGGCCTCCCCGCGCAGGGAAAGGTGCGGGAGGCAGATGCTTGAGGAAAATTCAGGCCAAGAGAAGGAGTTGTGACATCCAACGAGACAGAAACGGGAAGGAGCTAAAAGAGCAGGGCGCACGGGTTGGGAAGAGAGCGAGGTCTCACCCTGAGCGGAGGGAGCAGGCGCCAAACCGGAGACACAGCAAAGTGTCCAGCCCAATATCCCACCCTGGGGCAGCTTCACCCTCGGGAGAGAGACCCTTTAGCACAGGTCCAAGAGGGGGGGACACCAGACTTGTTCCTCAAACCCAACTCTGACAGAGAACACGACCATTAGAGGCCAATATTTCAGCCCCTGGATCCAGCCTGGCTGCTTCCCATCTCTGGGATGCAAACTTGGAGACAACTTTCCCCGGCACAGGCCTGTGGAAGAGAAGGGAACAGCTCTGGAGCCACGAGCCCAATAACCCATGCCCACTCCCTTAGAAACCACTTTCCTCCACATCTCCTCTCCTGCCCCCGCAGTAGCCCCCTCCTCCTCGCTCTCTTTCTCTGTGTCCTCGAGACTCCTCTCACCTTGAGGAGTGTTAGGATTACCCAGCATTTACACTCAATGCTCCTCTTTATTCCTTAAGACTTATTAAGAATGATAATGAGCTCCAAAGCAGTGACACGTCTCTCTCTCTCCCCCTCTGTCGCGCTCTCTCTCTCTCTCTCTCTACGTGCCTTTTCCGTCAAAGGCACACAGGACAAATCCGACCAAAAAAAAAAAAAACCCTAACAAATTCTCTCTACGTGCCTTTTCCGTCAAAGGCACACAGGACAAATCCGACCAAAAAAAAAAAAAACCCTGACAATATGGATCAAGGACACATGAGGATTTATATTCTACAAATCCAGCCTTTTTTGTTTTTATTATTTCTACTCAAATTCCACCCTTCCCTCTTCTTACTCATATTCTCCCCCCTCTACCCCAACCCTCTCGGACTTTGAATGAGAAAGAAGAAGAAGAAGAGGAGAAGAAAGCTGCTTGCCTGGAAAACCTCGTTAACGTGGAGCTCTTAAACGGTTGATTAATTTTAGCAAAATTTACGATGCGCTCTTGCTTTTCTTTGAAGCTGCAGCCTTATACACCAAAAGCAAGTTAACTTTAAGATGCCTCTTGCAAGCCCATCGCCCCCTAATTCTTGACCGCCCTGGTTAGATACACAAATACACAGGAGAGAAACAGGGTGGCAGAGGATGGAAGCAGTCGCCCTGCCGAGTGCTCAAAGCGGTTCGATTCAAACCCCTTTAGCACAGCCTAACAATCACAACCTGAAAACTCCCAACTTCTAGCTATTTAACTTCCCATAAAGATTTTTTTTTTTTTTTTTAAATATCACTAGTCAGTCCTTCAAAGCTCAAAGGAAACAGGGAAACATAAACACCAATTCCAAGAGAAGTGTCTCCAAGTTCCATCTGCTCACGCCACAGAAACGCCAGGCTCTCGGCTGCATTAGAAACATCAGGTTCTCCCAAAGCCACCTTTAAACCAGCGACGTTTCGCCAGAGGGAAAAAGTGAACCTAAGGAAATCTGATATACGGATTTATACCTATCCTGAACTATACTTCAACATTGCAGTTGTCTCCCCAGCTTCCTCCTACCCAGTATTTGCTTTTATTCTTTGTCTCCCTCTGCTAGACTCTGCTTTTCTGATATAGACATCAGGAGGTTAAGGGCTCAATTATCAAGTCTGTTGAATCCTCAGCTTCACGTTACTTCGGGGGGTTCTCTGTTGCTCCTCGGAAACTACATCGCAAAAATCTCTTTCCTTCTCGGCTTTTCTGTTTCCTAACTTGCAATGTCTATTTCTGACACACCCCCACCCATGAACCCACAAATCTATTTGGGGTAAACGGAGAGAAACCAGGAATAGCTTTGAGAGACAGAAACATTAATAAAAATAAGCCTAAGAGCGCCTCGCCAGACCGAACCTGAAGCATTCACGATCTTGAAACCTAAAGTAACATCCACACGGAATTTACAAAATATGATTCGAGTGGTTCTAATTAGCCCCAGTCTGTGGAAAAATTGGAAGGAAGCGGCTCTTTGATTAATGTTACAAACCAGAAAGGAAACAGATTTTAAAAGTTAAAGTAGCAGCATTGTGGAATACAGAATCATTACCAGCATACATTTATGATACCTGCTTCAATCAGATGGCTTGGGGTTTTGTTTTTAGGGTTTTTTCCTTTTTACTTTAAGAAAAAAAGGAAGACAGGATGCAAGTAAAGGCTTTTGTTTATGGAAGTGTGCGGCGCTTTTATCTCCCAAGGAATTTATATAGCTGGACTGTGTATAAATCCTTCTGAAAATGAAATTAGCAAAACCAAAACAGGGGTGAAGGTGCTGGGGGGGGCGGTGGGGAGGGGGGGGAATTCACCACCTCAGTAAATCATAGTGGATAACCAGCCCCTGGCTTGGACAGATAGCAAATTCAGCTTTAATAGGAAGAAACAGAGTTGGAAAGGGAATGGACAAGATTCATACCTGCAGCAAACTCCTTGCAAAAAATGGGGGGCTATTTTTAATACGCTTTTGAAAGTCACTGTGCAAGTTTGCTTGGGCTTGAAAAGAAAAAGGAAATAAGTTTTTTTTTTTCCAGCAAGCTTGATTGTTTTGGGTGGAGCTCAAGCGTGTGTGTATATATGCTGTATATAAAAATGAATTACTAATTCTTTCCTGGAAACTGTTTGAATTACAATCTGCAAGATACAAAAACACACCTTTATTTTAACACTGATTTTAATACAGATAGAAGGGGGGGGAAGGGAGGGATAGTGAGGGAAACGTTTTTTCCCAGTACACAGCAAAACCCTTAAGCAAGAATAATACCTCCCCACACATAGACAGACACACGCACACTTTGCTCAGCTGTACAACCACCAACTGAACTCCAGCTTTCAGTGGCTTTTCCCTCTACCAAGGGCTTCGCTCTGAAACTGCAAGAATGACAACGTCATGTGTGTGGAAAGCTGACACTTGGAGCTTTTAAAAAGAAATGAGGAAAAATAAGCTGTTGACTTCTTGGTTAAAGTATTTTCTTGTTCTAACTCATGTTCTTATGTCACTGGGCTAAAAAAAAAAGAGAGAGAGAGGGAGAGAGAGATATGACTTTCCTTGAATGATCTGTTTAACCTAAGCCAGAGGAAAAAAAAAGAAGTCATTAATTACTTATGTGAGCTATTGCTTCTGAAAGACAATAAACCTGCCTGGTCGCCATGGATATGACATATTTGCTCTGAAAACAACACAATAATTAGCAAAGGGGAAAGATACAAGGAGAATATGCAAACTCCTGAGTTTAAAGCCATAGTGTTTCCTTTTTTCCCCCCTCCTCTTTTTACTTGTCAGAGTCAATTCTGTTTGCAATTCAAATCAAACAAATAAACAGAATATTTACAAAATTTTTTTAAATGATCCACCACACTGTGAATCACACACACACAAAAAAAAGGGGGGGGAGGGAGAAAAATTAACAAGGAAAAAAGATAAAGTCTAGTATGGACAGACCATAAACCACTTAGGTGTTTTCCATATACGTGTGTGTGTCTATATATATATGTGAAATATAAATGTATATAAACATACACACAAAAACATATACGAGTTATAAGGGTTACATGCACTATTTCCTCTAGGATTATTCTTTTATTTTTGAGATTATTACAGAAACATACTGAGAGGAAAAACGTCTCTGTTTTAGGGAGTGGAAACATTTGGAAGATACACTAAGAGAAAGTACAACAAGGTGGGGTTTTTACTGTGATAAACATTCATTGTGCTGGTGGTATTTTCTTTGCAAACCTTTTAACTTTTCTCCAGAAGACGAGCAAAAAACCACAATTGGTGGGCACCGTGCGTCAGCCTGATCAACACCCCAGCTTACCATGAGTTCTCAAATTCTAAGCATTAAAAAAAAAAAATATTTCTCCTGTCACCTCAATTACTTTTTATAAAGTGACATTACACTGAATCACATGTAATAATGCAATGGACAAGTTAAGAAATAATGAAAACTCAGTTACATGCAGAGAGACTTCTTTGAAATAATTTATAAATGTTGCGGAGAAAATATTTTTTTTTTTAGATTTCTCTCTCATTAAGATGAGACAAAGACTATTAAAACCTTCTCTAATGCGGTAGCTTTCTGGATTCTGACCTTCCACATTTAGAAACCAAGTAATAAAAACACCCTAACAAGCACTTTATCTTTAGAGATATTTGACTTTGAACTTATTTTAACATTAAAAAGACTTGGGAGGTATAAAAATAACAATATAGTTGCCACAAGTTTCTGTTGTTGTTGTTGTTTTCACTGCTAAAAAAAAAATAAATCTTTGGAACAAAATAAGCAGATTAAGGAAACATCCCCCTAATTTAACTGGCTCTTTTTCTATTTTTTTTTTTTAAACAATAGTTTTTAGCTGGACTCTTTGATCTTGAAAGGGTTCTGCTATCTTGTGTGATGAGGGGGGAAAAATGATCTGTTTTAAATGATGATGCAAAAAAAAGGATCAAAGCCCTGACTTTCTGTTAGCCATAATAAGCTCTGTCTTGCACAAAGCTTCAACTTCAGGCTTTAATATATAAAATATACAGGAGCCCAATAAAAGCACTGAAAAGGTACAAAGTCTGAAAACAAAAGGGGACGCTGCTCCTTTAAACGTTTTAGTGCATATGGAGTTTGATTTCTGAAAGAGATCAGTTTAACATCTCCATAGAAACCAGCAACAGATTATCATCAACAGAATAAATAACTAGTCTAATAAATTAAACAGGAGGCATAAGATCTGGAAACTTGATTACTGAAGTTCAACAATATTCCCCCATAAACTCTTCCAAACCACCTTTAGGGTAGCTAACAAGGTGGCAGCGACACATCAATAAAGGGTAGGTGGGAAGCAGGCAGGACTTCTGGAAATGAGAAGTCCAAAACCTTCGCAAGAAATTATTCCACGCTAAGAGTCGGCAAATCAATAGAGGAAATAAATTCATCAATGAAGTTTTGGGAGAGACGAGCTGCTCTTCCAGGGAACGGCTGCGAGGACCCGCCGCGCAGAGCAGCGCGGACGGGAGGGGGCACACCGAAGGTGGACGTGCGGCTCCGGGAAAAGTTTCACCTTCCCAGCCCGAAAGGGCAGGGGGGCTCGGGGTGGATGGATCAAACCCGCCGTGATGCGGGGCAGCCTCGGGCCGCAGCCCAACCCCGAAAAGTTTGCCCAAGAAGTTGCCCGCCGCAGCAGTCGGCAGCCACCGGCCCCGCGGCGAGCGGCCGCGCCGGCCCCCACGCCCGCCCGAGCCTCTTGACAGCTCCCCCGCC
>NW_015090833.1:2972751-3014451 GCF_001431845.1 Calidris pugnax
GCGCCCCGGCCCCGGCGCCGCCGAACGGGGGGCTGCCGGCGGCGGGGCCGTAGCCGGGGCCAGGCGGGAGCGGACGGGCTTACCTGCACTTGGGGCTGCTTTGGGTGACTTTCCAAGTCAAGGGAAATGTGTGTGTGTTTGGGATGGAGGCTGCAGCGCGCATGCGCCATCAAACTTGCCCTGATCCCGGATTTTTCCTCCTCGCGCTCCCCTTTGCTTTGATTATTGAATTTTCCTATTTCTAACAGGAGGGCGGGCGGCGCGCAAAACCCGGCCTGGAGCCCGCGGCCGCCTGCCCCGGCCCGCCCGGGGAGGGGAAGGGGGGGAGCGGCGGGGAGGGAGCGGGCACGGAGCGGACTCGGTCTCCAGGCGGGCAGGGCAAGGCAGGCGAGGGACGGGCACCCGCAAAACCCGGACCGGATCGCCCTCCCCTGGCAAGGGAAAAGGAGAGACGGTGTCCCCGTTTCCCAGCCCGGGCGGGCAGCTGCCCGGCTCTGCCCCGTCCCCGCACCAGCCGCCTCCTCGTCCCCACCCGTCCCCCTTCCCAGCGAGGCACTGGAAGTTTTATAAAATTTTCTATTTTGCAGCCAGGTGACCTCTGCCCACCTTTAGTTCCCCAAGACGGAACTCCATCCAGATCACAAGTAACTAGGCTGCGTGTATTTCTTTATTTTCCAGCTGGTTCTCCCAGCCCTAATGTTCAGTTTCTGTTTTACAAACTTCTAAACTTTGGTACTTTTCTTTGGCTTATGTTCTCAGTCTGGATTTCGCTCAAGTTTAGAACTACCCAGCAACGCGTGGCACCTCCAACCAAACTCTTTCTGGGTCTGGAACCCCGCAGCACCCGCCTTGCTGGCACTTACGCACAGGACTAACTTTTGGAGGGCTGGATCCTAGAGAAAACGACGAGGAACAGAGGCGCAAGCCATGGGCTGGGCTGGTTTTGGGGGGATGTTTTTGCAGGATCAGAGCCAAGGGTGCCCCTACATTTGCATGCACCTGCATTTCCAACAGCCAGGCATCACATTTCTGCGTTAAGAAACTACTTTCTTCAGCTCCCACCTCTTCTTTCTCGGCTCTCCCTGAGGCAGTCAGTAGATGCTTTAGCTAGGACTGCACATTCGGTGGTGGTGGTTCTCCAAGGCCATCCACACAGACCCTTTCCTTCATCCCCCAGTTCTCTCAAGGGGAACCAATAGCCTCCCCCTGCACCCAGGGCCGGGGCTCGGTGGCACCCCTCCCTGCCTGCCTGTCCCCCCCGTCCTGGCAGGAATTAAGTCTGCGGGACCGTGGGCACATCTCCCTCCATGGCAGGGCTCGCAGGAGCCCCAGGCCCAGGCTCTGTAAACTCTGGAACACCTTTCCTCATCGGGAGCGGGGAGCTCTGCGTCAGCAACACCCACACACCCCTGGCCCCTGCGCGTCCCTGTCTGGGTCTGTCTCCACCTGTTGCCTCTTGTCCCATCCTCACCCTGGAAGGTCTTTGGGGCAGAAACCATGGTTTTGCTCCGGATTTGTCAGTGCCTTGCACAATGGGGCCCTGCTCCGTGATCGCAGCTCCTACATGCTATTGCCACACACATAAATAATAACAATAATTAATAATAATAGACTAATTCCTCTGATTTCGATGCGACTACTCATGTGAGTAAAAGTGACTCACGTACGTGAGTGTTTGCGGGAACCGCTGCCAGCTCTTGAGCTTTTATTGTGAGTCTTCCAATATTTGGTGTTCTCCTTTGATCCCCAGCTCCTGGAATGACATGTTTCTAGCACTTGTGTTTGAACAAGGAAGCTTGGAAATGTGGCCCAGTGCTCCCAAAAGCCCCAGAAGCCAGAGGAAAAATAAGAAACTTCCAAAGAAATGGATTTTTAATAGCTTTTGAGAAAATCCTGTAATTTGGCAGCTCGGGGAGGGGGGGAGTCTGACTCATGAATTTTGAACAGACAAGTTTAGCAACGTACATCTATTGAGTTAAATATTTAGGTCCCTGGGAAGACTAGACTTTTACTAACCAGGCTGAATTTACAGCGGAGATACATATTTCTGTGGGAATACTCAGCGTGTTTAAAGCGTCTGTGCTTTTGCAGAATCTGGGCTTTTGTTTATTTGAATATTGTTTGGTATTCGTCATTCTGTAGTTATTTGTTTTTACCTGCTCACAATAAGAAAGCAGGAAAATGGGGACGAAAATGGGATAATTAAAGTAAATAAGACTGCGTGAGACTGTTATAACAACTGTGGCAAGTCTTTATAAATTGCTGAAAATAAAAAGAGGAAAGTTCTTGAATTTGTATGCTGGAGAGACACCACCAGGTTAAAAACCAGGTGTTTCTGAAAGTGAATGTCCCAACTTCTGGTACAAAAGTATAAAAGAGCAGGTCCCAAGCTATGAATTCTTGCTTATGAGGCATCCCTGAAGAATGAAGGGTTGGGAGAATAGGGCCCTTTAATTAAATCTGCATCGTTACTTTTAATTGCATTTACTTATTATTTTTTCTTGTTCGCTTTTTTGCATTTCTCTCATCTGAGGTGCTGAGTGCAGACTGAATGGTCTTCCTTCTGCTTGGAACCTGGCTCATTTTGGACTACTCTGGAGTTGTCCTGGCTGGGAGGAGAATTTGGGGACAGCCAAGTGTTTTCGAGGCGGTTGTATTTATGGCCCAAGAGCTTTCTCCTGCCTGTGCTCCCCTGCACGTGGCGGGGGGCTCAGACACCCTACAAACCATACCTCTGACAACAGCATCAAGCCTCCTTCCAAACCACACCATGCCCAAAAGCCTTTCTGTGTGTGTTTTGGAGCCCCATTCCACACGCTTAACCTGTGGGTTTTGACCTTTTAGTCCCCGCTTTCTGGTGTTTGCCTGTGCCCAGCCCCATCCAGCCCATCTGGCGTTTGCCATACTGGCTCCCAGTAAAGGCCCCAGAGCACATGGCTCCTCAGTCAGACAGAACAGGAGGTAATGACACCTTACACGGCCCGTTCTAGATAGAAAGAAAATAATTTAGCAAATTGCAAATGATGCATACTTAACTATTTATGCAGCATCTTCCTGTCATCAACCCAAAGCAATTTTACTTCCGTGTTGAACAGTGGATGAAAATGTTCTATAGATTTAACCATTGCGGGAGTTCCTTTTAAGTGGTGCAGTAATCTCTCTCCAGCTAATTTAGTGTTGTAATAAGGCACCACCCTCACAAGTCCTTTGTGTTCTTGTGTCAATACTGCCCCCAAACCATAAGTGCTGGCATCTGCATCTATCATAAAAGTGGGTCTGAAACACAGAAAGACTAAGAAAGGAGCAATACGGCCATCGGCGGAGCAATCTCAAGAGCCTTTTACCAATGCTGGACATACCTGATTTCATTCAGATTTCCCCTAAAAGATTATTTTCTTTCTCAACAAATCTATGCTATGGTTTAGCTATGGTTTAACAGCACTGACAATTCAACAATAAACCTTCTCTAACAGAAGCAGAGGGAGATGTACCTGGGGAGCGGGACAGTTCAGTGCAGATTGGGTTTTCCTCTTGCCCATGGGTGTTCCTTGCCCACAGCTCAGGATTTCACCTGAACCAGACCGACTCTCTCTCCTTGGGATTGAAGACCTTTTAACCAAAGACCTCTAACCAAAATGTCTCTCATTTTTGCTCTTTTCTTTTTTATGTATACAACGCAACAATGGAAAAAATCCAAAAGGAGTCTTGGACATCACTATCGTTCCCTTTCCCCTTGCGGTTTTCTTTACCAGCCTTTAGTAAAACCTTACACAGTTATGGTTCCTGTCTTCACTGCTCCCTGCTTGCCTGAGCGTTCAACAAACAAACAGTTCAGTTGCACAAGATCATTGGCAGCTCGGATTCCACGTGCTCCTCCATCTCCAAACAGGTTTCACCTATTCCCAGTCTTTCTTTAGCTACCATAGCATATAGCGACAGCATTAGTCACTGCCCTTGGGGAGAGGACATCCTGCTCGCTGCAAGCTCACTGCCCAGAAGACATTGGTTGTATTGAGCTACATATTTCAAATAAATTTCCATGGACTGAAATTGTAGGACACCTTTCATGCTATTTATCATTCAGCAATTAGCAATAATAGCATCCAAACTCATTATTAGGTCGTCCTCTATGTCTGCTGTCCACAACTCTGTGTTAAACGCAGAAATTTCTCTCTTAAACCAAACTTTGTGTATGGTTCCCCCTTTTTCTCAGGGTCCCTGTATTTCCCCAGCGGGGTGGGGTGGTTACAGCTTGGGCAGCGATGCTGCAATTACCTGTGGGGCACAAGGACACAGAGAAAGAGTATCTGTCACATTCCTTCCTGCGCTGCTGGGCAGTAGTGAGATATGAGCCCGATGAGGTAGTACCAGCCATACAGAATAGAAGCAAAGAGAATATTTAGACTGATGACAGGACAGCAGTTGGTACAGCACACAGGCTACGCCTTTACTGTAAACTAGACAGTAATGGATTTTACTCACACCCAGTACATAGCCCAGAACACGCTCCATCTGGCTAAACTCTGCAAGTGCAGCCTAGGAAAACCTTTACGTACCCTTAAAAATTACTCACACAAGAAAAATGACGCTAAAAACACCACGAGAAGGGGCTGGATTAAAATGACAAAAGCACACAAACACATGGTGAGGGCTCCAACGCTGTCCTCAGCTCACCCTGCTTTTTTTTTAAGGGGAAGATGAAGGACAGCAAAAGGGGTTCCTGTTGCTCTGAGGTGTGTGGCAATAGTCAGGCCTAGATACCTTGTTCCCGACCACTCAGCCCAGACGGCACACTTTACACAGGCCTACATGGCACACCAGTTCCTCAAAGGGGCACTTAATCTCTGGCGGGTGAGAAGGAAGCTGCGTTCCAGGCTGACCAGTCCAAACTGGACTGAAACAGCCATCTATTTCATACAGACCATCCACTGGCCATCAGGCATCACGAGCCTTTCCAAACGCAGCAGAGACCAAGGTGCTATCCAGGACCTCTCATCCTGCTTCACAACCCACTGGAAGAATGAAGAAATCACTCAGACGTGCACTAGAAAAATCTTGTGGATTTACTTAGTTTCGTAATTGAAAATGAAAAGTAATTGCAAAGGAGGAGGCGGCATTTTTTCAGCTGCAAGTATAATATTATCTGCTTTCATTTTTTATCATAAGAGTGGCACAAGTAATCAGAGGATATCACGTGGTCATTGTTTGTCAAGTGCCATTTTCTCACAGGCAACTATTTCCCTGCATATGCCCACTTGAGAAGAGAAGAGAAATGGATGGATCCCCGTTGTCCCCTGCCCCAGCTCCTCAGCGCAGAGCAGGCCTTGCTTCACACCGAGAGCGGTGGGGCAAGACTTACTCATAGCGAAGAGGATCAGGCCCTGTGTTTTGAAACTTCACACTTTTGTTTAGAAATACATATACTGAATACATACATATCAGTATGTAAGTATGTAATAAAAATATTGAAACCATGTGGGCCAAGTCACAGGTGTACAGACTGACACTGATTTTTGGCTGCTATAAATGAGGGTAGACAAGAATTTACTCAGCTTGGAATCTGTCTTTATCTGTTTGATTTTCCTTAAATCTGCATAAAGTTTCAAGCAAAGGACTTGGCATTTAGGAAGAAATAATCTGGCATTTAACCCCAGTTTTGTCCCAAAACTTCCCAGTGACTTCATTATTCTGTGTCTTAGTAATAACCAGTGCTTTGGGGCTTAGTCCTCGAGGAGGCCACTAAAGGCAGTAAATAAATGCAGAAGAAAACAATAATAAATAAGCAACAACAATAATAAAACTGGAATTCAAGTGTGAAGTTGTATGTCTGTAATAGCCTGCCCGTGTTAGAAAATAATCAACTAAATAGCAATAAATAATAAAAATTTATATTAACAATTCATTTGTGCTGATACAGACCTTGAAGTTAGAGTTCATTATATTAATTTACTAATTAATTAAGCACTACATCACCTGGCACCTACATAGGTTTTATTACACTTTATAGATGGAAAACTTAAGAGTCTTGCCTAGGGACACGGTGAATCAGTGGCAGAGCCGGACACAGAACTGGAATATCCTCTGCAGCTCTAAGTCTGTTTACAGCATAAAGCTGCTCTGATTTTCTGACTAATTTAGTTCAACAGATGCAATTCTCAGTGTGGAGACTCCAATTTGGGTGCAAGAGGGAGTTATTTTGTTTGAGCTTAAATCAGTTCTTAATTATATCAAGCTAGTTATATAAATGCAGTTTTAAAAATATCCTTGTAGGCATCTACATTTCGGGCCATTGACTTAAAAACACACCTTTAGTTTAAATGCTGCTATTTTCCAGATAGGTCCCAAGTCACAACAGTTCTTCAGATCCTTCCTACCCACATTTCACCAGGAAACTTAATCTGCTAAATTGAGAAGTGCAATTTTGAATGTCTTTCACTAAACAGTGCAAAGATCGGCGAGTGCCCTGGTTTTGGTTAAAGACAGAGTTACTGCAATTTACTTTGGCCTTTTAATAAATGGTTTAAACGTCTTCAAAGTCAGGCTTGGAACCAAGCTTCAATCGCTTTAGGAGTCGCCACGAAGGAGCTGAGCTGCTCTGTTTTAAGTGCTCACAGCCGAGTTAACTACAAGACGATAACCCTTCCCCACTCCCTCTCTCAGGTATCACAGAGCGCTTTTATCAAGGCACATTTATCTATGGTCTTTTCTGAAATTTGAGCCCTTCCAATACGTGTCCTGGGCTGACACTTGCTCCCATTTGGTCACCTCACACCCTGTCCTGGGCAAGAGGAAGTCTCTTTATTATCTCTGCCTTCCTCAGTCTCTTCTGTGGTCATGCTGGCACCGGGGCACGGGCCAGTGCCTCTCTTTTTTGCCAGCGATGTGTGCTGGGATGGCATGGGGGGCTCCACAGGCTGACCAAGGGAGATGGAGGCAAACCAAGGGCTGCCTCAGGAATGCAGGAGAACTGCACGGGGTAATGGGAAACATTATTTATAGCCTGAATGCAGAAAACCTCCCCTTCCTCCCCCCTCACCAACAGACAAACCCATGTCCAGTAATGACAAAGTCATTACCTTTTTATTATTTTTCAATAGGGTTCAGATGTAGCGTGTCTGTTCCTTACAGGCTGTCCTGATGGCTCCGGGCTCCTGTCTCTCTGAGAACATTCAGCAAAACGCATGGAGTGGGTGTGGAGTCACCAGCCCGGCTTTCGAAAATTTGGGCCTTACCCTCCCAGCCGCCTGTTATCTCACTTATTAAGGGAGAATTATAATGTTTCCCTTCCTCCCAAGAGGCATTTGGGACTACAATAAAGGCCTTGTGAGAACTGCTGCAAGATCAAAGCAGGGATCCCATTGGAGAAGTTCAGCATAGTGCTGCTCCTGATAAGATAGGGTTTTGGGGCCTCTTAATAGAAACTACGGGCTTTTCAATTTTTTTTTCTAGCATGAATGTTATCCTTGAAAAAAATTTTTTTTCATGTGGAAATCCTAAAATTCTGTGTTCTTCAGATGCTGAAAAGATTGAGTTTTTGGGGGGATTTGGTGGCTGTTCAAGCTTTCCATCCCAACGCCCTATGTCCCATGACAAGTCCCTATTTTGACACGCTTTTGCTCACTGATTATTTCACCACTGATCATTCTCCAAAAAGCTTCTTCCTCCTTTACCTGCTGCTTCTCTGTAACTCAAATCCTTCTTTTTTCTTGCATTTAATGCTCTATCTACGCTTTGTCTTTGTCTCCTTCTTTTTAAATGTCCTTTCCTGACTTCGTATCTCCAGCAAGACCCCTGTGTGCGGGTGTGATAACCCACGTAGCACCCATGTCTCTGGGATTTATTTTGAGATCTGCTGCTTGTTTATTTATTTCCCTTTTAGCACACCCAGCGAGGCCTGTGTGGCAGGAGATGTGAAGGGAGGTGATTATGGGAGACTATTTCCCCTCGCCGCTCATTCATGACAAACAAAGAGCAATGATTGATGATTAAAAATGCATTCTCTGGGCTTGTTTTCTTTTGTTTTACCATTATGGAGATATTATAAATACTGAATACTAATCAATCCAGACCTGGCGGGACCTCACAGACCTTCTGCAATCCCAGGGTTTTGCTCTTCCTTACAACCTCTGCAGCTTTCCCTTCCCCTCCTTTGTTTCTAAATTAAACACCTACAGTCCTCCATCCCAACCAAAAAGGATTAGGTGAACTTTGGATGAATTTACAATGTCTTTTGGACTGGCTGGGCTCTCGCGGCTCCCAAATAGCCCCACTCTTCCCTGCAGGGCCAGTCTCTGTGTTCAGGCACCCTGACATTCCCCTGCCCTTTTTTGCCCTGCAGTGGGGTGAAAACAGAAATTCACCCCTCGGATCAAAGGAAAATTCCTTTTATTTAGGAAGCCCAGAGTGCCACAGATTTGCTTTCAAAGTGGATGCCTTGTGGAGAGAAAAGAGATCAGGAACTGCCTCCTCTAAAAAACTCTCATTACTGCTAGCAGCAAGGCTGGATTTCTCCCTGGGCATTTCTGTGCAAAAGCCAGAGTGCCACATCTGATTCCGCAACATTACACAATGTCCAGATAAACAGCAAACTCGGTGGCGCTTGCATTCTTTTATCTTTATTCAGTCAAATTAACTGCTTTCTCTTTCTCTTCCTGCACCCCCACCCTCGCCTCATTCTCCCTCATTCATGTAAAATAGAGAAACATTGCACTGGTCACTGCAAAAATTGATCAAAATCATCTATCCTAACTGAATGAGAAGATTCCTCTTCCCTTCGGCCTAAACTAGTACTTTTCTCTAATCAGCTATTTCCTGTGAGATTTTTCCAGTGTTCTGCTCCCTGCTGAAGTCAACATTAAATCTCCCACACAGCAAAGCTCTCACTGACTCCGGTGGGAGCACAGTTAGGGTGAGGCTCAGCTTTTGCCAAAGTCCCCCCCCGAGAGCAGACCGAGGTGCCTCTTCTGCTCTTTACTGCACACGGGCAGAGCCGAGGCGGTGACAGACCCCGGGAAGCCAGCAGAGTGTGACAGCAGCGCAAGGGGTTGCCTGTGTAGCTCAGATTACTGAAAATAAACTACAGTGGGCACTGACATACATTTTTCTTAATATGCTTAGAACCAGCCCAGGAAAAGCTGAGCTCAGCTGGAGCATATCAGGAAGGAGAAGGAAGAGAATCTGAGCTGGGCTAGCAAGAAATTTTAGTCTGAACCATATGGCAAGAAACTGCAGTATGTTCTTATCTTGAAGCCTGAGGATTTATTTTATGCACATAATTCCCTGATCATCTTGATGTAGCATCTCTTAGGAGGATGGTGTTACACTATCTAACCACCACCACTTCTGGAAGTTGACAATCTCTCTATCATCTTAACTTTCTTAAATAATTTTAAATATATATCTGTGTTTATAAAATATCAAGGGCCTGATCCCATTGAAGTCTAGGGAAGGAGTATAATCAGTTTCAGTAGGCATTTGGATCAAGCCCATAGATGTTCCCTACTCTTCTCTTTTTAAATACTGTATCTCTGCGTTACATCTTCGCATGCTACTCTTCCCTAGCACGCACAGGATCTTCCTCTCCCTTTGAAATCTGTGAAATTTTTCTATGAGAACAGCATTTTTCTGTAATCTGTGTTCAAAAATGGAAGCCACCACTCCCAAGTAATGAGGGAGCCTAAAATGCTGATTCTTAGTCAACACACTTTATCCCTCTGTGTCTCCAAATTTACCTCTTCCCCCTTTCCAGAGCAGTGTGAAACCAACTCACTGTGAAGGGAGCTTTGCAGCAGGTAACAATAATTAATATGCTTCAGATTTTTTCAGTTTAAGCCTTGAGTCTGCAAGAAGCCTTCAGTTGCAATGTAATTACCACCAGTTCACCAACAAATTCTGTTTTGCAGACTTGTTTCACCAGATTTAGCACACAGATTGATTCAAGCCACTCTTTGGTGAGCCTCTGCAATGGAATTATATCTTTACACAGTGGCCTGTTCAAAGGAAATATTGTTATTGCTATATTTTCAAACATATACACTTTCACCCAAAGATCCTAACTCTTCTGGCAGTTTATTTCAACGATACCACTTAGCATAAGCTTGGCAGAGTAAGAAATGCGTGTATATGCATGTCTGTATGTATATGCATGCACATGTACTACACCCACCCACATACGTTACTAATCCATTGGCTGATGTATTTATGGCTATTTTGCTTATAAACCACTGCCCTCTAAGAAGCTTACACCCGCCTTCTGCAACCACGGGAGATACTTGCTTGCCTCAACAGTAAAAGTCTGCATTTCAGAAAGAGAAAGACTCGGTTTGTAACCCGGTTGAGGACGGTGACCTTCGTGCACACAAAGATGGGTCTAACAGCCCAGTCCAGACCAGAACCTCCTCTCAAAACATTACCTTTAAGGTTTGCTTTCCTTGCTGCCCGGTTAATGCACTGCCCACCCTATTTCCCTGCAGTTGCAGTGACCCCCAGAGGCCAATCCCAAGGAACAAGAGGAAGTCCCCTCCCTCTGGTGTCAGCTGGTGGCCACTCGTTTTTCTCTTCTTCAAGTTTTTCTCATATTCTTAACTCTTACGAAAACAGGTTTTTCTCATATTCTTAACTCTTACGAAAACCAGACTAAGTCTGGGTTTAGGTAGCATGCTAGAGCCAAAAAGCATCAATCAGAAGCTAGATTAGAGAATAAATCCAGAAAATGTTATCTGGAAAAATGAACCTAGAACCTAAAAGTGAAGAGATGGGAAATACTGCTACGTCCCACCTGGATACACTTGGTAAAACCAGGGCAGGGCTGCTTTCTGCTACGTGCTTCCCGTGCCAAGAACAGAGGCTGGGGCAATTCTTCAGCCCATGATAGCAAAGAGGTCAGACCGAAAATCACACTGGTCCTAGGAATATATGAATCAAATTACAAGGTCTGACGACACCACACGGTACAATGCTGGTTAAAGATACCCAAGCTACTGCTGAATAAGTACAGCAAGCAGTGGAAAATTATCCCAGCCAGATCACTGTACTAATAGAGCTGTACCCTTCTGATATCAACCTAGCTCAGGTGTCTCTAAAAGGCACTGCACTGTGCACCGTACATATATACTAAATACTGCAACTGGTACTTCTACTCTTTTGTCACTTTGCACCTTGGCATCCTCACCTGTAAAATGGGGGAAAAGATCACTACCCCGTTCAGAAGGAGCTATGAGACTTATTTGATGTTTTTCAAGAGCCCTGAAACCTCAGAGAAGGGCAATTTATTGTTCTTATTTTCTTGTGATCACACCATTCCCACAGGGATTGTTTATTTCTCAGCTCTGGGTTTCAATTTATTTATTTCTCATTGTGTTCTGGGTTTCCATACAGAGCAATTTCCACTAGCAAAGACTGAAGGGACTATTTTCCCTTTCCGGCTTCAACTTAACAAACGTACAGGCTGATAAATCCTCTTGTGAAAATCCTACAGGGTGAAACAGGCTACAGATCAAAGGGAAGGAACATTTGTCCTCTAGTATGATACCAATACCAGCAGAGCCTCCTCACCTTCAGAAAATGATCCTTCATAAAAGGATCCTTCATAAAAGCTCTCCCACTCTCAGTTCCCAGACCCAGACTTCTGACTTTGCCACACATTTCTGCCACCCAGATCTGCCAGTGGAATCCGGCTCCATTGGCATTAAAGGTTCCATTTCCTCGTGTCCCACCCTCCCACTCTCAGTTCCCAGACCCAGACTTCTGACTTTGCCACACATTTCTGCCACCCAGATCTGCCAGTGGAATCCGGCTCCATTGGCATTAAAGGTTCCATTTCCTTGTGAAAGGCACCTCTGAAAACAGCAGGAAGAGAGCTAGCAGAGGATCCCAGGCTCTGTTTGGTATCTGGAGCCTGGGGAGAAAACCCAACCCGCTCTGTGTGAGCAGGCCTAGCTCCACCTGGGAATGCCATGCAGAGAGCAGCCACCTCAGTCCGTGGGTGCTCGGATCTGTGCAGGCTTTCCCTGTCTCTGCTTTGGGCTGGTTCCAGGTAGCTCTCCTTCCTGTTCCAACAGCACAAACATGCTGTACCTGAGACACCTGTGGAAATACAAAGGTCACGGCACTGCTGCGTGTGAGTGTTTGCCAGAGATTGTCTGCAAGCAGAAGAAGGGACACTCAGCACACCCAAGGACCTGCTTTGCTGTGATCTCCATGTGATGGGCTCAGCCCTGGGAGAACGGGAGAGCAGAGTCCCAGGCAGCCCCAGCTCAAGTCTCGTTGCTTCCACGTGCTGGAGCAGTTACAAATTCCAGTTGTTGTAAACACCTCACAAACGGTCTCAGGCCCAGTCCCAAAGTCCTTGCTCTAATTCAAGTACCAAGGAAGGTGCTGAAGTTGAAATTGTACAAAACCTGACTGAAAGAAATCAGGGATGTAAAATGGCTGGGCCATTTATCCAGCCAAAGTCAGACAGGCTATTTAAGGTGGAAAGTGTCTGACATCTTTATATTTCACTTGACTCTAACACACATGGCAGCCACAGGCTGGAAGAGTAGCTGAGCACTTGCTTAACTGGAAAGGTCCCAAGTGGTATCAAAGAGTTTTGAGCAACTATTGAATCAGGGATTTATCTTACGTTCTTAAGTTTTGGATCATGATTCACAAATACAGCTATTCCCTTCAATGGATTTAGGGGAAAACTATGAATTTTGGTTTTTCTTATCTATCCTCTGTCATTAAATGGTTTCTCTCTGGGACCGTTATGAAGTAATCTGAACGTCCACAATTGGTTCATGTACTTGAAAAAGTAGATACTACAGTTACGTCATGAAAATTTGTAGGAAAGGTTTGGGGATTGTCTGTACATTAAGTGTATGTACAAATTATCTTAAGCAGCTGAATTAATACAGCTTAATGTTCCCCTCTCCCTAGCTGAGACGCAGTGCCTGCCCGTACTCCTGACCAGTTGCAATGGTAAAGTAAAATATATTTGTTTGAACCAACATAAATGCCAACATGGTTCAGCCAGGCAAATTTTACTCTGGAACTGCACTGATAATTACTGTAGCAACTTTACCAGTAACCTATTAAGCTGAGCTTTGACTTGAATCATACCCTAATACCAATAAATTTGGGTTGATGCTATTGGGGACACAGTGCCTTTCCATGGATTGAAACAGTTTATCAGTTTCAATGGCTTAAAATGATAAACTGGGTGCATATCAAGCTGTCCCCAGCAGACTTGCAGCAGTTCATACAGCCAGGTTTTAAAAATCCTGTCCTTAGTTGAAAAGCTCTAAATTTTAAATTTCAGTCTCCCTAAGACTTAAAGCAGGCTTAGTCAATGAAATGTGCAAACCAGAGCAAACTGGGTAACTTCCTGCAGGTGAATGGAAAACTAGTGCAAACTAAAGTAGCCTTTACCTCTTGTTATTAAAATTAAACTCTGCGATAATCAACACTTAGAGCGAGCATCTCAAAACTGACTGTATAATTTCAGGGGCTCAGTGGGAACAATGATCGGAAATCCCTGTAGGCACTTTTATAACAACACCCCCTATGAGTGTAGCTAAAATGGAGAAAACAATTCAGGTGAAAAATTAAAAGGAAAACTCTAGAAAGCTTAGGTGAGACGCAGCTGCTAATCAGTCCAAAAGGGTGGGGAAGATAATTTATTGCTATAAAGTGGACTTATGTTCCCTTACCTGTGAATGTTATCATCTTTGATAAGCCATATACATGCATATTTTATATTTCTATGTTAAAAAGCAAAGTACAATCTTATAAAAAAAAAAAAGGGCCAATAACTGCAAGGCAGGGTTGCCCATGGAGGCAGGTGCGTGTGTTAATGAAACGCTCCTTCCTCCCTGCCCCAAAGAGCCTGCCTTTATAGCCTGGTCACGAGCTGAAGTTACTGTAAACATGGCCTTCTAAAGTCACCAAAAAAGTTCAGCACCCCTTGCAGGAAGGATCAGTTTACACCATCTAATTTTTCTGTCTGACTAATACATTAAGTCAGATATCGTTTCCTGCTCACAGACCGTTTATCCATTCAACCAAGCTTTCTCCCTGTCCTCTTCTGGATTACTCCTTGAATCTTTCTGCCCCTTTTCTGTTCCCTGTTTTTCCACTCCGCTTGTTATTTTTTGCCACAAGCCATTTCCCCTGAGCTTTTTCCAGTATGAAGCTGAACACCTTTATAAGTATCTGCAATTCCCTCTGGGCCAAATCCTGAGAGACCCATTCAGTTTATATTCCAGAAAATTTCTATTGTAGCCACTGGGAACACCGAGCTTCCAGCACGGCTCAGGATCTGACCAGCAGAAAAAGCTCAGGGAGGAGAGTAAAGCAGCGGCGAGGCTCCAGAAAAGGAGATAATCTCAGTGTCCATTGGTGGCGAGAGCACAAAATCCCCGCTACCACTGCGAGGAAGGGGAGTGCTCCGTGGTGCGCACGAGGTGTCTGTCCCTGGGCAAAGAAGCACAAAACACTCTCTCCTGTGCTTACACAGCACAGAGCAACTTCTGGGCACAGAATGGCTGCTGCTGCTACCAGAGAGATGGCAGCCAAAACATTTAGGATTAAGGCAAGGCAAGAAACAAGGGGCTGGTTTTAAAAAAGCAAAGGTTGCCACTATGGAGAGAGATCAGTACCGAGTGCCTGCAGCGTTGTATGAGTCTCCTGGAAGTCTGCTGGGAAGCAGAGGAGTTGGACTTCCCTGGGAAGAGGAGAACACTGTGTACGTGCTGCCCACACATCCCTACTGCCCACAGGGGGCAACAGTGCCCAAAATATTTGAAGATGGGCAAAATTTAATCAATTCCAGCCCCCAACAAGGGGTGGCTCTGATCCAGACACCTGTCCACTCACCCAGTCTCAATTTGGCTGATTCTCAATGGGTCAGCTCGGGGAGGCTCACTCCAGGAAATCTACCACTGATTTCAGCTGGATTTTACAGCCCCCATGGTCTAGACTGGAACAGCTTTCAGTGGACTGGGGTGGGTGTCTGCTGCTCTCTCACCGTGTCACGGGGCTTGAAGGAGAGGGTGTCCTATTAGCTCATACGCTGTGAGGCTGCAGCCCCTTGGATGATCCTGCCTGGAATTTCACTAGTCCCAGTAAAGCTCCCTGCAGACAGAAAGGGGAAATAGCTCTGCGCTCTGTTCCCCTCCTGCACCCAAACATGGTATCTGCGTCCAGGGAACAATGACTTAAAAAGGACTTCAAAAACAGGCATTATTTGTCATCTGGAAGAGCTATAAAAAGAAACACTTCTCAAGTAGTGAGTGTGAATACCATTACTTTACAGATTCAAGGGAAAAAAAGCAGATAACCTTGGGGAGACCCGACCTTCAAACAGGTTCAAATAACTTTACCACGCTTTCCCTTCCTCTCTCCTACACAAGCACAAAATTACATACGTGCACATGTTCCCACAAGCATATACTCCCACACAAACACAAGTTTTTAGACATGCGTATGCCCTCTCTCACACACACACACACAAAAAGCCTCTTGCACATGTTCTTACACACAGGCACTTGCCCACATCCATGTTTCCACATGTTTTTTTAAACTTGCAATTGCACTCTCATGTGCACACACACACACAAAGCATAATACGCAAACGCAGTATGAAAACTGCAAGAGAAAGATCAGACCTCTCAATGCTGAGTGCGTTGGAATTTATTTTGGAAAGGAATTCCAGTGTTTGTTCCATACCCAGAGTGTTTGGATCATCAGAATATAATCCCATGAATTTACATAGTTAAAAATCAGACTACCTAAAAAATAAAAGCCCTTACTTTTGCAGTTTCCTATCCCTTCAAATCCAGCTTTCTAGGCAGTCTGGATCAGCAACAGATCCTAACAATGCTTTCAGAGAGAGGCGCACGCCTGTCTGAGGAGAGTCACTATCTGTGCACAGACCCACATCCCGAGCAGAACTTTGGAGGATATCGCTATTGCCATCAAGCCCTTCATCTGCCACCGGGGCAGATCTGCGTGGCTGCTCCCTCATGCACCCCTGATTGGCCACTTTGCATGTGTTGGGGTACAGCTACCACCCTCCACCAGCTATGTCACACATCCAGCCGGTGATCATGCAGAGTACCAAAACCAAGGAGGAGATTCAGAACAGTTAAATTCTCAAAGCTGGGGGGTATGGCTACCCACTGGGGCCTCTATTAGCCAGAATCAACCAAGACAAACATTCTTCTCTATGATTTTCCACATCAGCTGAATATTCTGCTCAGATGGGACCTGCTTAAGACCTTGGCAACACTAACAACAAGGCTCTCTGCTCCTCTACTTCCTTCTACGTGAGTACCTCAGAGTTCAATGTACATACTCAGTGGCCTTACTCTCCAGTGTATCTGGCCCCTTGACTATGCAGGGATTTCAACTTGAGGTGCAGGGGTTCAGTACTTCAGAAAAACAGATCCTACCAGCTCACCTCACAGCACAGAGACAGACAGTGGTGAGTTTCCTACCCTGGTCTGTTCTCTCAGATAAAGTAACGATCCTGTGGCACATGGACATGGCATATGTTTTGAAAATAAAATCTTTAATGTAAAGCACAATGTTATTTCACAATTATGTTAACCGAGGAAAAGAACATGGAAATGTTTTCCCTTGCACCATGCAATAAAGAAGTGGCACAGCAGGGTGAGGAACTCAAAAATCCTGTTTCCTAGATCCTGCTATAATCATTAGATAATATACGGTGTCCCTCCTTGCTAGGGAAAACAATGATTTCATCATTTCCATAGGGGGGGAGTTTGGTGGAAGGCAGGGCTATAGCCAGCTTTGCATTTGCTTCTACTGCAAAACCAGGTACGCTGCATATCTCATTTGGATCTCACTCAGCTTCATTTCAAAAGACTGGATAACACCCATGCTGGACTTTTCCCTTCTGTGGTCTAACTCTGATCTGCACCATCCTCTGGGGAAATGCAATAAAATCAATCCAATTGCTCTATATTTTACCTATTGCCCTGAGGCCCAAAATTCAGTGCTTTGTGAATTTCAGTGGAATTCAGTAAAAATTTCATGTCAGCTAGTCATAATAGACTCATTTGGGCAAAAGAAATCTAGGAAAGAGATTTAGTGTATGGCCACAGTTCTCAGAACCGCAACAAGGAGGAGAAACATTTGAGTTGATGTCCTGGTAAGGTCCTCTCTCAGGTGGGACTAAGCCTCAGCAGGACTCTGCTTTCACCATCTCATGTACCTTTTCAAGATTTTTCTGAAGACTGGTAAAAGTAAAAGCCAAAGGCCAACAGGCAAAGAGAACACAGGGCAGGATCAGGTGCTGAACTGCTTGTTTCTGCTGTCTTCTGCGAGAAGAGAGAAAAGGCCTTTGCAGGGTCAGACAGCAACTGCAAAGCTGAGGATGAAAACCCGCAGCCCAGTTTCACCTGCCTCTATACACACCCAGAAACCTCAGCTGCTGGCTCCCTGCAGCTGCTGCTGAGCCTCGGAGGGGTCACAGAGTAAAAATCTACTTCTGGAGCACTCACAGCACAGGCTGCCTTGGGACTGGGGTGGCAGCCACTGGAGTGAGAGCCACTGAAGTGGTCCTGTGCTGTCACACGGGCTCTGCCTGTCACACAGGCCCAGGTTTTAAACTCTACTTGCTGTCCTGGAGAGCTGAGATGACAGCACTCCAGCACCAGCGCGTTTTCTGGCAGTTACAATGCGGTGTTTTTTCCAGTTCACAACTGAAACCAGCCAAGCAATCCAAAACCTGGTAAAGACTTTTCTCACTCCTGCTTTCCTTGGGAACAGTACAACTGTCCTTACAGAACAGACTTACCTGCTCTTCAGTGGGTTTGGCAAAGAGAGGGATCAGACTTATATTTTTATTGCCCACTGCAAGGGATGCAGCCAGGAAATTCAGGAGGTTGGAAGAAAAGAGAAGACAGACTGCAAGGCCAGTGTATTGGGATCAGAGTTTCGGCTGTTGGTCTAAAAGGTCTTATCTTACCATAAACTTTGACCAGAGAGAACTGAGCTGCTGTTAAAACGAGAAGCAATGTCAACTGTCACATGAAATTCATCAATAAGAAGAGTTGCCTAGACTTTTAAAAGCTCTTTGGGTCAGAAGGCAATGCCTGGCCAGTGAAAATGTTCCTACTGACCCAGACATCAATAGAAATATCTTTACTGACTTTCAGAGAGAGCAAGAACACTCCATGGCTTGGATGACTGCTAGAAATGCTACCTGTCTTGGTTATCTACTACCAGGGTTGTTTCAACTTGTAAACCAGTGGGAAGATGTCTCTCAGTAGGTCTGGCTGACTAGCAGAGAGCCCCTTCGGGTAGAGACTGGGCTGGAAAGGCCTCTGCCTTGCTCAGTCTCAGAGTATTTCCAACTTTATGCCGAGCAATGATGCTGAGACCTTCACGGTTTGCTCCAGAGGATGTGACAAAAGGTCTCCAAGAAATCTTGTGAATGGCCAGTTGTGTCTTTGAGCACTGCCTGCCTCTGCTGGCATCACAGATGTGATAAAAATCTTGCAGTGGAATGGCAGTGAAGCAGAAATTTAAAAAAAAAAACACTCTAGTGCCTGACATTCTTTTTAGGATGCCAATAAAAGATAATGTTACCTGTAAAATGTGCAAGCTGCTTCTAGCACTGCGCCTCCCTCCTCTCCTACACCCTTCTTCTGAATTTGTACTACCCCAGCAGTGGACAGAAGCTCAGGAGAAAAGAGCACCAGGGCAGGAATGTCACAGATGGACGCTCAAGACTCAATCAACAGTTAAAGGAAACAGTGAGAGAGGTGCTGTGAATCCGACAGCTTTGCCTCCTGCACCATTTACAGCCTTGGTGGTTCCAAGGAAGTTTTTGCACTCTCTGATTGAGTTTTGGATCAAGCTTTATCTCGATGGATTTTCTAACACCCATGACAAATATCGGACAGGTATGAGGCAAGATGAGGGAGATTAGGCTGGGAGAAAGAAAACGCACTCAGCAGAGTAGATCGGACTCACTGTGTCAAAGTCAGCTCTGAGAGCGCTCCAGTGGGTTGTGTTTGTCCCAATACGAGCTGTTCCAGCTGCCTCACACTCGTGCATAGTGAGAAGTTCAAGGGCAAATGCTTTGATTTGGAAAAATCTTCCTGTTCGCCAGAGACATAAACTATTCAGTGAGGTTCTCAGAAAGTTTTCCGGCACCTCTTTTTGGTTGAGTTTTCCTGTGCATTTGGGATGCTCCTGCTTTTGGGATCTCCATATGTAATATAGATTAAATACAACTGTGCTGATGCAGTGAGTTTCGTCAGAGGATCTCACAGCGTTTGCAAGTTAATTAATTAAACTCTCATGGCACCCTACTGCTAGTATCACCATCTTATTTAGATGGCAACGGAGGCACTGAGAAAGAGCTGCCTTATTCTGGACCACCCAGAAGGTCTGCAGAAAAGCTGGAAAAAGAGCTCTGCAGGCCTGATGCTACGTCCCTTCTTCCACCGACTCCACCAATTCCATCCTTCCCTCCCTGCCTGTTATCACACGGGCTGAGGATCTCTGTTGCAGCCTAATATAACATGAAATAGTTCAGCAGAGGAGATTTTTGAGGGAGGATACAGAATTGCTTTTGGGCAGCGAACTATGATAATTAGGAGGGGTCCAGGGGGGGAAAAAGCCGAGGTTTATTCCTTGGTCTGAATTGAATTGTACAGATAATGCCTACAAGTCTTTTCTAACTCTGGCAGAGGACACCTTGGACTTGAGCTTTGCTGCTTTCATCTGCCTTGCAGCGCCTCCAGCGAACAGGATTTATCTGAAAGAGGCATTTTCCCTCTGGGAAGCTGCTGTGGTGCCTTTAAGATTTGGAGTGATGCCCTCTGAAAGGGAAGCAAGAATATTTCAGAGGGACTCTCTCCTTCAGGAAAAAAGCCCAAACCATGTCTTTCCAAGACGGGGTCAACTCCTCAGCCCTTTATCTGGAAGCACTTACTACACAATTAATGGAAAGAACTCTCATCAAATGAGGGACAAATCATAAAATTAGGGAGATGGAAATTAGGCATGGACAAATGATCCAGGTGCAGGGGAGATTTATGGGGGAGGTTGTATTATAGCTAATGATTTCTGCTAATGATTCTCCAAAGTATAAAGTGGCACAGAGCCCACTCTCAATGGGACGAGAGAAAATCCTGCGTGCAGAGTGAAGGGCATTCCTCTCGGGAGTGGAACTGGACCCACAGCATGGCAGTAGCATCAGACCACTCTCCCCACCTCCTCACCCCAACATGCTGTTGAGGAACTCGCCAGCCAGAGGCCTGTGAGAACAGTGGGGGTCTCTCTGCCGTGATGAAAGTCACCCAAAAAGCAGCACCTTTTCCCATGCCTCTCCCTCAGCTGCTTCAAGAACATCCTATCCCAATTCTTTACACCATCTTCTTTTTCCTGAAAGTAGCTCCTGACACAACACTCGACCAGATGGCGGTTACCCTGCCATCACCATCGAACCAAGCTGCAATCTCACTGCTAAAAATGTGCAGGGGAAACCTGGTGCTTCCCAGCTCTCCTCTTCCCTGCAACCTGCCTACCCCAGTCACATAAACAAAACAAAGTGGGTCAAGTTAAGCTCTGGTGCTCACCAGAAAGGATTTGCCTCAAGGGGTAAGACATGTCATTAACTCTTTCATTTTCTGTTAGGGAATCTCTCCTACTGACAGTTATTTCACCTTCCCCCTGCAGAGTAGCAGAGCTCCATCATAACCCTGAAACCACACAGCTTGGTGTCATCAGCAGACTTGCTGGGGGCGTGCTCAATCCCACTGTCCGTGTCATCGACAAAGACACTAAGCAGCACCAGTCCCAGCCTGAGGAATGCCACTCATCAGCCTCTAAATCCTGGTAAAATCTGGGTCTTAGAAGGTTTGGGAACACCCTTTGCCATCTTTTGTGATGAGGGGTGTAGTCCCAAGGAATGAGGCCCTAGAAACCTGCGCTCTGTGCTTTGCTCTGCCCCTCGGCACGACATCCCACCTCTTAGTACCTCTGTGAAAATAATAAGCATTGTGAAATGAAAATAATGATCCTGACCTGCTTCACACAAAGCTTTGAGATTTAGGGATAACAACACTAGCTAATCCAAGTGGAGGATGTTATTAATGATTTGTAACAATCAGACTCTTAGCAAGCAATTCAGCAACTATTTTCAGCCACAAAGACAGCATTATTCCAAAACTTAAGAATGATTTTTCATTTGTCAGAAAATGGAAATTATGGGATCTGAATTTTTGGAAGAGAATACAGGATGTGAGAGTTGTAAGGAGACTGGAGTTCCTTTCCTACTGTCAGGGAAAAAAAAAAAAAAAAAAAAAAAAAAGGACAATTAAAGCTGTGCTGCCCTGCACTCCCCTGGGAGCCCTGTCCTGCCAGCGCCAGTGATTGGTAGTTTGGACTATTACTTCACTGTTCTTGGAGTAATAAAAATTCCTGGTGAGTTTCATTTGGAGCTCTGATCACGAATGGCACAATGATTCACAGAAATATGGGTAGGATTGGATGCCAAAACAGTACCAAGTAAAATCTGCTGAGCTGGTGGGTTCATGTATTGTGGGTTGTGTTCTCCCCCTCCTCAAAGGAATTGGATCTGTCTGCCTCAGGGAGAAGATGAACAAATGAGGGAATGGGGGGAAAAATGTAAGAGAGAAAGAAAAATATTTGAGACTACAAAAAACAGAGGACATGGAAGTAATGGGAGTAGAGAGCTACATGGAACACTACAGGAGGAAGTTGCAGTGGCTTAAATCAGTAGGTCAGTAGACATCTGGGTCATTGATGGATGTTAGCAACTGATATTGTGAAGTGATAAAGGAGATATCCCGGGTCTTAAAGCATATGGCAACCCAGGAGGGCTAGGAACGGGAGGAGAGAGTTCATCCTGTTTGTCCAATCTCTCCATGAGCCACTCCAATCTCTACCAGCACAGGAGACTCCTCTTCAGGGCTTCTTTCTGTTTATGCCCTATTGGATGTATCCTAAACTTGGACCATATAACAAGAGGTATCTCCTTCCCCCGGAAAAGTCATTAATTACAGTCAGGGTCCTAGTCTAGTCTGTAATTTGGTACACAGAGTTTGCTTCAAAAGCCCTTTTGTACCCACAGCCTTTGAAGGAATGGAGCTTTTCTAGAGACCAAAGAGAGCTTCAAGCCTTCTTTTCCTCCTGCTGGAAAGAGTTTCGATTAACACTGACTGCAGTCATGAGCCATACACCTCAGAGAAGTGTCTCAGTGAAAGGAAAAGACTGGAGGATTAATGAACAAGGAGAGAAGGGTGGATAAAAATGAAGAATATGGAAAAGAAAATGTTCCCTAGTATTATCTTTATGTCTTGTTTTCTTTCTCCTGTGTATCTTTGCTCTGTCCTGAAGCCTGACAGGATGAGGACTTTCTTAGTCGTGGTTTTGAGGTTTCTTTTTCCAATATGAATACTTGTTTCCTATCTCTTTTCTTTTTTTTCTTTCTCCTTGTTAAGAAGGTGAGCAGTTCTCCTGTAACTAAGATGACATTGACTGCACTCATCTCACCCAATGCCACACAACCCCACACCAAGTGAACTTCTCTGTACCTGTGCCAGGGAAACAAGCCTCCATGAGGCCCCACACAATATTTGTGATTGCCAGGCTATTTAAGATTCAACACTGATGGGCAGCACTACAAAACATTTCAGATGGACAGACAAACAGATAATGGTTGTGCTTAAATAGAAAACCTAATGAATAGACAAAGATGTTCTAAACTTCCCTTTCTTTTTATCAACCTGGGCCTGGTTTTGTGCTCTGATTGAGCAGAATGAGCTGTACAATCTGTACAAGACTGACCTAACGGGGAAAAGGGTCAGGGTGAAAAGGGTCACCTAAAGTCTATAAATTAAAACCTACAGTCTATAAATTAAAACCTACAGTCTAAGTACATTCTCTTCAATTCTCTCTCAAAAAAGAAAGGGAAAAAAAAATCCCAAACCCAAAGCTAAATAACCTCTATTTATTGTTATCACACAACGTGTCCAGGAAAGTATTTTACATACTGCCAAATTTTCTCTCTAGGTGCCTACACCTTTGCCACCCTGTGCAGTGCTCAGCTCTCCCACATTTCCCATCGTGGAGATGGCTGCTCAGCTGAAGTCGCTCTGCAGGGCTGACCCACAGCAGGTACTGGCTCTGGTGACACCAGAAGATGTGTTTTTTTTCACTCACCTCAAATCACTTCCAGAGCAACATTTCAGCATGTTACAAAGGTCACAAAGATGTATTGCTTGGATAAGCTCTGACTAACAGATGTCCTTAGTGTCATTAGGTTCTCATCAAAATAGGAATTTTATCTGTTGCATCCCAGTTACAGTTAGGACTTACTGCCTTTCTCAGTCTGCTCTGTTTTTTTCTATATCTCAGCTGCCATATTTACTGGACACTCTGTTTCTAATAGAACTGTAAATTCTGAAGCCAAAATGGATCAATGAGATCATCTAACTAACTGAGATTAGCTGTGCAGAGATCACCATGCTGTGTGAAGAGTCCTAGTTCAGAGTTCAGTGGGGTCTAGTCCTAAATTCCTGTTGTTGCTGACCCATCCTCTCTTGGGCCAGCTCCTTTAACGTGTTCAAGGAAAGTTCGTATTTCAGTCATCACTCAATTTTGCCTTAGGGTAGAGGATGGACTACATACTTTCCTCCCTCCCAGGAGACATCTCTGTCCATTTCTATGATTATCACGCTGGAAAGGATCCCGTTAGGTCAAGCTCACAACCACCTTGAGTTTCTTTCAGAGAAGAATAGTGTACACATTAGCCCACTCATTATGCATTTTCCTGCCGCATCTCCATGTTTTACTCCCTCAAGGGTATTACAAGTTTTGACCATAGGAGCCTACTCCAGCAGCCCCTACCCACCCAGACAGACCCTCTGAAATTAATAGCAGCATAGCAGCCTGAGTCTGCTGGATGCTGAGACCTCCCAGCCGTGGGTTACGGGACTATATATACTGTGCAATTTGTACGTCCATAGTGGTATTGATCACAGCATTTGTAATGTTTCTCCTATACAAAGAGCAAACGGATGCTGTCAGTCAGAATAACATTCATTTTAGATTACACCAACAAACTAACTATAAGCAAAATCTCCATGAGACAGCTCTGCGTGTGAGCACGTAACTCTCTTTTTCTTCCCCTTTCCTCTGGCATGCTGCAAAGAAATTAACACAAAATAGTCCTTAGGAGCTAACAAAGTGCAAATAATGCTTAGCTCTCGTATAATGCTTTTCATTTGCGAATCTCATGGCAAACTTCATTACCCAGATTGCCCAGGCAGGGTGGCTGGGGCACAGAGGGACAAGGCGCTGTGCCCAAGGCTGCAGAAGAAGTGGCCGAGCTGGGAAGAGCCCCCGTGACCCTCCACTCGTCACACAGCTCCGCACAGGGCAGACAGACAGACAGACAGACACGCAGCTGAGACCTGCTGTTGGACCAGACGGAAGGTCCTTCTCTTTGCAGGCCTGCTCTTTAACTTCTTTGTCCTCTTGTCAGATTTTATTCCTGAGCCCAGATGGACCTGATTATTGTGATTACTCACACATCACTGTAAGGTGAAATATACAGCTTCACCCCACTGACTAAGAAAAATAAATAGGACTCTCTCCCCACCACCCACACCCACTCCCACACTTCCCTCGAACTTGAAATAAAAAACCTGCAAAAAGATTCCCGATGGCTTTGTCAGGGAGGGGGGATGGTGAGGATTGGTACAGTATATAACATCTCAGCTCTCCCGGATCAGTCACGCTTCCTAATTCAATAAGGTGAGAAGGAGCATAATTTGATCATATTTGTTTTGCATCACTGCAAAAACAGAAAATGAGGGGCTGCAGAGCCGCACCAATTTACTTCATCCGACCTTGATTAAAAGAAAATTAATTGCCGCATCTCTCAGGATATCTCAGGCAGCAGCCAATGGCTCTCCAGAATGGCACAAAAAAAAAAAAAAAAAAAAAAGAAGAAAGAAAGAAAAAAAGAAGGAAAAAACCAGGGAGCGAGGCACAGAGAATCTTTGCCCTTTCATCTCGTATCACAACTGTCTTATTGGAAGTGTTGTCAGGCTGAGGGAAAAAAACCCAAGCACTCAGGAAATCATGGGGAAGTCAACACAGGTTTTCCAGGGATTTCAGCCTAAATTTCCCTTCTGTGTTTACCACCATATTCCCAACTGGTGGGGATTGTACCAGTCTCACAAGATCCGTCTTGTGAGGCCGCAGGAGCAAAGTTGGGAGGATCTCAAGGCAAGACCTGGCTTAGGGCAGCTGGTAACAGGACACAGAGGCTTTTCTTGCTGTACTTCCCCATTCACTCAGTCTATGCTAGAAATTATTTATGGTAATGTCAATTAGGGCCATGATTTTTTAACTGTATTTCTACACTGCGAAAAGCTGTAGTGTAGCTGCAGTGATACAGGAACCAAAGTGCTTTTACCAAGATAGCTGATTTCCCTCAAGAAACTAATTTAAGCCATGCCAAGCCAACAAAAGCACTCTTTGGCTGATCCAAGCTGTGTCTCACTAGCAGGATGCACTGACAGCAACACCAGCCAACATGTTCTAGTGTCAATTAGGAAAGACAGTAAGATGGTGTAATGACTCTGGGATAGTCTTAAAGAAAGACAGAGGAACACATTTCAAGTATAATTCCGATACCCTTTCGAGAGGTATTCGAAAGGGCTAGCTTCTGCCCAGTGAACTTTAGCCTTAATCTTCCAAAGGCAAGGAAGAAAACAGATTGTGCCCGAGGGTGAATCCCAGTGCCTAGGTTGGCTTCTGCTCTGAATTGCCATCTAGGCATGTGTGCACCTCTCCGTGTTTATACGGGGAACAGAGAGATTAACCTCAATAGGGTAAAGACAGCCTCTTTGATGTCTCTGTGGCTGCCCCATCCCTGGAGGGGTTCAAGGCCAGGCTGGATGGGGCTTGGAGCAACCTGGTCTGGTGGGAGGTGTCCCTGCCCAGGGCAGGGGGGTTGGAACTCAATGATCTTTGAGGTCCCTTCTAACCTGGACCATTCTATGATGCTGTGAACAGTCTCCATAAAGACTCCACCTAGAGGAAAGACTCACTTGCACCTTAAAGTCAGTGACTCCCCAAATGGCAGCTCCTGCAATACTTATACTTTTGGAAGTGACGTACAAAAGAAAAAAAAGCATCTGTTTTCAAAACAACATACGTGTGCCTTTTTCTTGTTTGGTCCTTTGGGTTCAGCCATCTGAGTCACTATTTAGCAGAGAGGGGCTGGACATTAGTTCCCATTAGCTGGCTATGCTCCATGCTCTTTTTGGCAATTTCAGTAGAGGCCATTGACTAAATAAACAGCAAGGATTTCTCTTGCCCTGACTTCTAGTAACTGGATGCAAAGGGATGAGAACCAGCAGCTGGTGGCTGCCCATGACCTTGCCCATCCTGTCCACACTGCTGCCCAGGCTCCACATTCTCCACCTACCTGGAGACCTCACAAGCCCTCAGCCTGGGAAGTTTCACCAGCACTAAACTCTCACACAAAATTTCTGATGGGAAAAAAAAAGATGACGACTCTGGCTGCTCCAGTGCAATTATCAGATCAGAAGCGCCTGCTGCAATCCCACTCAAATCTGTATTAAAAATTCATTTCAAGTGTTCTTTTTTTTTTCTTTAGCTGCAAGTAGAAGAATTTACCCAGCTGTTTTATTAGGAAATTAAAGGGCACATTTTTCTAAGCAATGCACTGGAATTTAGATGGACCATAACCATGACTAGTGTTAATGTGAGAAAGGATATATCTGTCCTCAACTTCCAACCATCCATCCATCCCACTGCACACATTGCTGTATTAGCCATAACCCAAGCAATGCTAAATCTTAGACTCTTAAATATCATAGGAATATAGGATTAGAAGGGAACTCTAGAGGTCACTTAGTCTGGCCACTTACTTCTATGTAGGACCAACTGGAGCTACATCATTCTTGTTTGCCCAGCCTGTTCTTAAAATCTCCCTTTGATGGAGATCGTACAACCTACCTAGACAATCTATTCCAATGTTTAACTATCCTTATCGTAAGAAAGTTTTTCCTAATGGCTAACCTAAATCTTTCTTGCTGCAATTTAAGCCCATTATTTCTTGCAATTTAATTCTTACTTCCTGGGCCTCATCCTTTACATAAGAACATTTCTGCAAAAGTCTCAAAGTTCTCATAATTTAACATTTCCAAATTCCATCCTGATAAAGGTCAATCTACTGCACACAGAAACAGAAGAGACGTCCAGTCCCTTCTGAGGTAAAAAGGAAACCAAACAGATCATTTTACAGAGAGAAAACTTCTGTGCCACAGAAGATTCCCATTTAAGAAAGAAACCGTGATGGTTTAAATTTGTGTTTTTACAAATAAATTAAAGGCAGGGGGTTTGTTCTTTCCGTGTTATCCCTACTGGAAAACTGTAGCTTAATGTATCACACAAGCTGTTGTTTTGGAATGGGTGGTAAATGTTAAAAAAAAAAAAAAGGCACAAATATTTGCTAAAGAGTCCTGATTTAAACACAAATACTTTGGGCAGTCCATGGGCCTGTCCTGATCCCTGAAATCAAAGGAATGGTCCCCACTGTGATTTACTCCATGCACAAAGCAGTCACAGATTTTACCCAGATTCCCAACTGCAGAGTAGAATATGGGTCATAATTAGGACGGATGGGTACAAAGAGCAAAACTGGAATCAGGTCTGGTTTTCTCAGTGCTTCAGGATGCAGAAATATAAACCTTTGATTTGGGCTGTCGCAGAGCTTTACAATAGCAACCACAAGGTGCAAAGACAAGATGAGGGGCTGCATGGTGTCTAGTTCTGCACCAGCTCCCCCAGGCAGCAGTATGCCTAGGAAAGCCCAAAAAAAAGAGTGCTTCCCGTTTGGACCCCTGCGGTCCCACTTAAGTTTCCCAGGTTACAGGAAAATCTTATTTCGCTTATGAAATGGTGAGAATCTGCTTGTTTAAATTAACTGCCCCTTTGGGTGCTTTTGCTGGGCAGTCTTCTAGAGAAAAGAACAGTTTTAAGCTCTGATTCTGTAAAATTTGAGGTGGCACTTAGCAATAAGCAATGCTGTGCAAACCCATCACATCATACGGAGGCCAAAAAGGGTCTTCCTGCACCAGAACTTAAGCCTGTCTATGTGAGGAATGGGAGACCAACAGAGCAGTTTGGGGAAACAAACACACTTTATACATGAAATCAAATTAACACTCTTATGGTCACGGAGACAGTAGAGTCAACCAACCATGAGAGTTACAGTGGAATCAACTTAATTAGCCCTCCTGTTTTTAACTGAGCAGTCCATCTCCTCTAGAAAAACCCTGTAGACTTTAATGGAAATGGAGTTCCACGGAAATTTTCCTAAAACCCTCCAGTCAAATGGAGAATGAGGTCCAATTCAGCTTTCAACTAATTTTACAGATTGCTATTGGAGAGACAGAATTCTCTACTGAGCTGACATTCTCCATCGATAGATATATGTAAACATACACAGTGCATGTAAGTATATGTACATGCACAGGTGAAGTTTGTAAGCTGAGAATTCTCAAGTTCCTGTAGATCTCCACATGGGTCATACAGGAACTTGCACAGCACTTTTGCTCAGTATGTATAATTTGCACAAGTATTTATGTAAAAATAGTATGAATTTTTGATTACAATTTGGGGATGCATATGAAACCTAAGGTTGCTTTAATAAAATATTTGTGTATCTATAAATGAGTCTGCAGAAGTATTTTGAGTAGTGTAAGCACGGTGGGAACAGGCTATATTTATCACATGTTATTCTATGTGCAACATTCAAGTATACTATTCCAACTATTTGTGTGATACATACCAGGTCTGACTGCTTTTATTCTGAGTGTGTACAGAGCTTTGTACATTAAAGAGAACAAGCATCCACATGCATGTATGTACTGTGCACATGGAGCAAGAATATTTACAGCCTCTGCTCTGTGTGTATGCATGAATGCAGGCATGTGCACATAAGCGTGTGTTTGCAGTGTATGAGATGCAGTGGGGGACCTAATATCATTGCAACCACATGTGCTATTATATAGAACATGTGTCTCAGAAAAAAACGTCCTGATGTTCTTTCTCTGCTCTCCAAGGTTAACTTAAATAAAACAAAGAAAGCAGTTTCCCTTCTCAATAATTCATGGCTTGCTTTAATAGCCCATCTTAAAAACATACATAATTTCCCCCAATTTTCTGATACACTAATTACCTAGCTCTAAAGCCAATGGTGTTCTGTATTTGACCTAAGTGATACATTATCTGGAAACCCCTTCTAGCCCAGACACAGAGCCATTTGCTTTCATCATCCATCACTTTTGATTTTCTTTGTGTTTGTCACCATCTATCACTTGAGCTTCCAGGTCCTGATCCTGCTTAAACTGGAGTCAACAGTACAATTCCAGTGGGAGCAAAACTGGAGGAGCACCCAACTTTCCCTTTCTTCAACTCTATTCATTTCTTTTTCTTTGCTTTCTAAAGTAGCTGGTAACAGCAATATATTGCACCGATACACCAGGAGTCTCTCAAAGCACTCCAACAGACTACCCGGACAAGCATTTGCTAGCTCAGTAAATCTCAAATCACTTTCCAAAAGAAGTTCATATTACTAGCCTCATTTTACAGATGATGAAACTGAGGCAACTGGCATAAAATGATCTGACTTCTTCTAACGGGCGAGGGACAGAACCGAGAAGACACGTTATCTCCTAAGCCCCCACCGAGGCTCCACCAGCTTGGCCACACAGCCCATCGCTGCCCGTTGTGCCAGGCAGCTGTCTCTGTGGTGGGGCACAACTGCTGCCCAACAACCACAGGAACAGGCAGGCCAGGGCAGCCGGGAATAGGAAACGAAGGAGTACCCTGTTTGTAGCTGAAAGTGCCAGGAAAGTTTAAAGAGATTGAATGCAGCTTCTCACACTGAAATTTGCCCACAACTCCCAAACTAAGACTATTATTATTGTGAAAAGTACTACTAGATCTTCCCTGTCAAACAGCAGGGAAGCCTTTGGAAGAGAAGAGAACATCCCCACAGCGAAGATCCAGATACCAACTGCATGAGCAGCACCATTTCCCCAGATTATGGAGTGGTGTCTAAATGGGAGCTCTTGAAAATGCCCTCTGTTGTGTGTACAAAGTATATCGAAATCTACCCTTATAAGAAGTTTTAAAGATTATGATTAGGGCCTTTGTACACTCATATCAGAGCAAAGTGTGTAAACAGAAACCATTAATACAGTAAATAAGTCACATGTAGGTAAGCATGTAACGTACTCTCTGCAGGTGAAGGACTATATGGGGACTACTATATAGCGCTGTGGAGTGTGACTTCTTGTATTGCTACTGAACTGGGAAGAGGCAGAGGACATTCAGCACAAGAAGGGGGAAAAAAGCTTCTATTTGCTGGAGGGCAGCTGTAGCCAATTGCTATTCTCTCGCAGAGTGGCCACAAGGAGGGGACAAACAAGCCATCTCTGTACCAGGGCGTGTGGCTCTAGAGGAGGAACATGTGCTGTAACTCCAATGCACACATGTACACACGTCCAATGGCCAAACACATTGGTGCAATGCAACGTGAATCCTCTCCTTCCAAAACACTATCTGTGTGCAACGTGGCTTCAGTAAGTGTGTGTCACAGAGTGTAGTAGGTGTGACTCTGTGTGCATGAGTATTATATGTGCTTGTGAGTACAGTAGGTGTGGTGTATATGTACAGTACAGCATGTGTTTGGATTCTGGGAGTAGGGGATGTTTAGTAATTAAATCCCTTTTCATCCTTCTGCACCTGTCTCCTTCTGAAAACTGAGAGAACAGACGTCAACCGGGACAAGGGCTGGATTGAATACAGCCAATTCTGAAATATTTATTAGCTTGTGACACCACTCAATGGAGGAGAAGGAATGCTGGCTAATCCGCCCAGCAAGTGCTCGCTTGGTGGAGGGGCATTTTTCTACAGTGCCTCATTATATTTCAACTACTGTCTACTTTGTCAAAAATGGTATCATTTTAATTTGTGTCTATATTTATTTTCAAATGCTTTTGCTAGTAACCAGAGATTTCAGAGCACTGGGTTCTGAATCTAGGCTTACCTCCTGAACTCATGGCTTTCTGTCCGTATTACAGAGCTGTTTTAGAGCTTCTGTTTTGTGGGTGTATTTTCTTCATATTGCACTCTTCTAACTGCCATTCGCACCAGGGAGGATCATGCAAAGTACACCAAACAGAAGAGACATCTTGCATTTCTTGGGTTTGCATTCACACACCTGCACATCTCTCAATCTGTAATGCAACGTGAAGCTCCCCACAGCACTATAGCCTCAGGTATAACTCTGTGAGTTTTAAGTCATAACACGGGGACCCACATTTTAAGCTTCCTTACATTTGGGAGTTCTTGCATTTGGACTCCGGTTTTGAGTCCCCATCTGTGCTGGTGAATGGGTATGGCTTTCACTAGTTCCTCTGAAAAGGCTCCTGACCCATATGGGGCCGTTGCAGGTGAAATCCTGAAGCGTTGTGGACTGCCTGTGGGGCAGTGCTGGACTTCCCTCTGCTTGGAGAACTTCATCACTTTATTAAAGAGTATCTTAACCAGCAAGACTCCTCTCACCAGGGTATACATTATGCTTGAAACTGAACTACCACAGGCTGAGTTTGTATATACCCATTTACCTTTCTATATATGTACAGATAACATATAGCTAAGCATTCCTGCATGTATATGTATATATACATCTGTACAGGCAGGCACCCATCTGACAGCCATATACCTCAATGCAAGCCTGCCATTATCGTTGTTTCCTGCAAGTGGCTACACCCTTATCCCTTAGAAATTATGATAATTTTTGAAGGTAAAACTACATTGGAGGGATGACAACCAGGGCTCATAGCATCACAGGAAGGGTTCAGATAGAGCAAAGATTATGGTCAGTTCTTGTAGCAGCAAACAGAAACATTAGTTTTCTTTAAAACGGGAGCTTATATACATGGTTAGACGCCTCCTCAAAGACACCATCACTGGAGAGAGCTTGTCCCTTCCTCTTAAAGAGTATTCAGTGCCCTTAGAGATAACATCAGTCCAGAGGCTGACTTTAGTTGAAGGGAAGGACTGGACTTTGATTTTTAGTGAAGAGCAAAATCTGCCCACACCAAAAGCCTCTGTGTGCAGAGACTTCCTGGGAAGGAACTTTCTCTTCACCAAAGTAGAAAATACCCAGTGATCCTCATGGAGCTCAGAAGTAACCTTCCCTTTAGGATCTCTTGGGGATTTGACAGATGCCAGCTAGATGCAGATGCTGCAGATCCCTGAATGGGTGTTAAAAAGTTTTCTTACCAGCATTGTGCAAAAAAAAAAGAAAAATAAAAAAAAGAGCAAGACTGACAACAAATCCCACTGTGTGAGGCTTATTCTGGATGGTTTTGGCATGATGCATTGTTGCAACTATTGTGTTTGAGCAGTAATTAGACGTGGCCCTGGGGGACTGCAAGTGCATTAGAAGGGACGAGGCTCACCATGAGCCAAATGGCTGCTCTTATTGTTCTCCGCAGGGTACTCAGGATGTTCTTAGAACCAAATCCTTCCATAATGCTGCAGAAAAGGGACTGCAGCATGAGACCTGCAGCACCACCGCCGACTCCCTACATCTGATAAAACTCACTCATTTTAGCACTTGCACAGGCCCACTTACCTGACTACACTGACAAGCACAATTCATCATGGTGGGGCCACCTGACACTGTTTCTACATCACAGCAATGTGCTCACACTCTTGCGAACTGTGGGTTATAAGAAATATTCTTTACAGCTATTTTCAGCGTCAGGAATGGACAGCATGAGGCTTGAAAGCCAGAAGACCTGATGTCCCATTGATGGTACCATCTCCACACCCACTGATAACATCCAGTCCCTTTTCCAATTGATCCCATGGGGTTCCTCATATCTGTAGCCCATATAAACCTCTTGATTGTGGAGTCATTCTGCTTGTCCCATAGTACATCATCACACTAGCTTCAAACACTGTAGCACGTATTGATTGTACGAGGTATTCTCCGGCACACTGATCATACTTATTCCTTTCACTGCAGTGAGCGGGTTGGGTCTTCCTGTCTCATTTGCCATAGTGGCTTCCTCAGCTGTATTAATTATATGGGCATTTTCCTGTCTCAATGGTTATAGCAAATCTCTTCCACAATGATACAGAGATCCAGTTGTCACTGATTCTACTGGAACCAAAGGCCCCCCTGTGTCCTGCTGTCTCAACAACTTCACAACATCCTTTCACTGAACACCATACTGCTATTGGAGATGATATAACAGTCTATACCAAGAAGCCCACTTAGACATTTCAAGTCATTTGGTTTCCTTTCAAACTTACACATGTAATAAACAGACAGCACCATACAGTTTCATAGAACAGAAAGAAATACTATTTCCCATAGGTGAATCCCTCTCTTGACCCTATTCACAGTTTCTGCTCAGATTATGTTGCAGCTAAATGGAGAGAGAGAGCACTGGTAGGACCCTCCTACACAGATGGAAGCCTCATCTTTGTCTCAATCTCAGCTTTTGAGGTGCTCACCCACAGAATGAGACTGCAATCTCAGATTTCAGTTTTCCCTCTTTAGGACCCTGGTTTCCCTCTACCATTTCGAAGAAAGTGGAAAAGAAGGAGTAGACATACTGCATGCAGTACACCAGGAATTAGCAGAACAGTTAAGCAAATCCAGACAAGTATGAGACTGTCCACTTTGCAGCTCACAACAGAACCCGTCCCTTCTCTACTCAGTGTTGCCAACGTGCCAACACAGCGCCAGGAACCCCACTGAAAGTGAAGAGATTATGGTTGTTCATCTTCCACTTACGAGCAAAGTCTCCTAGAAATCTCCTGTCTCAGCCAGGCAGACACAGCACTCAGAACCTACCAGAATCAATTCCGGGGTCAGTGCGTGGGACAGCCTGGGAATGTCATGCTGATGTAGGTCATGGAGAGCACTGTTCCATTCTGTGTCTCTCACTCTTGCTTAAAGGGCCACCTAAAAGGGACAGGAGTCCCTGGACTACGGCCACATGATTCCTTCTTGCAGATGGGCCAGGCCTTCTGTTGAGAGTATCAGGGCCTATATACTGCTCTCCAGAGTGCTTCCCCTTTAAGACAGGACTGTGCAGTCTTTATTTGCTTGTTGAAACTGTTCAGTTTTAGGACAGGGGGGGAGGTCACACCTGTTGTGGAACTTGATAGAAGGCTTATTTATAAACTTTCAGAGCTTGGGATTCTTGCAGAGCTGAATGCGCTGATGTCCGGAGGGGAAGGTCACCGAAATGCTTGTTTATAAAAGCAGCAGCAACTGGAAAAACCATAAAAGTCTGAAATGATGAAATTAACAAGCTATTTGATCAGGCGCATCGGCTATGTGCTCTGTGGTCAGCCAGAAAAACCTCGCACGTAAGAGCCTACCCTGCTGGCTGCCACCCTGAAATTCTCCTTCAGAGGCGAACACATTGCACCCGAAGAGAGCAAAAAATAATCAGCTGCTTAGTATGGTCTACTTTTGGGTCGCTGGCTGGTCCAGTCTTAATTTGACCTTGCATGGAAAGGGGAAAGCCTACTCTGCACTTGGTATCCCAGCTAATCCACTCTTTAGTTTCGCAACTTCAAAGAGCTACACCACTTGTTAACATGCAGAGTGATCTTTTAGCAAGGAGTCAGTCACACCCCAAAAATCTGCCACTATCCAGGGGGGAGAGAGGGGGAGGCGGCAACTTCTGTCTTCAGAAACACTTCCGGATTTCTGCAAAAATGTTGTGTGAAAGGTGCTGGATTTTTTGATTGTTTGTTTGCTTGTGTTGCTGTTTGAAAACGCAATTATAATATTACAGTTTGGAGAGAAGGGGAAATAAAAACCTTCCCTTGGGTTTTAGCTTTAGTTTCTATTCTCATTTCACAGTAGCGCAAATTCAAAAGAATTCACTTTTCTCTCTTTTTTTTTCCTCTTTTTCGATTTCTATATATGTCAGAATCTTGGTTTAAGGAAAGCTTCATTTTCACTTGGTGACTGATGGCTGAACAGGTGGCTTCTGAGTTCGCAAGTGTCAGATGAACAAGCAGTTTAGAAATGGACAATTTGCAGCTCACTTTCTCTTGCTGACGGACCTTTTTCTGCTGACAGATTCTTGCCCCTACCAGCCAAATCATGCACACAGTATCAGCCCTCCACCCCTGGTAAAAAAAAACCTTCAAGAAAAAAAAAAAACCACAAAGCAGAAAGAAGATGGTCTCTTGGGAACTCCTAGTCATAAAATGGAAAGAACTTCACACTTGAAGGCGTTCTTGCCAGCTCAGCCTACTTGGACATAATTTATAAGAGGGGCAGGATTTTCTGCTTCATTTTCTTTCCTGGAAAGCTTGTTTGTTTTGTGGGATTTTTCTGCAGAATTCTGTGTAAAGCAGTGGATGCCAGAACCAGCACCATGACTCTCTGCTGAACATGACGATTTTGTTCAAATGCCGGAGCCACCAAACCCTCTCCACAAAGCTTTTCCTCAGTCACAGCCAGTGGGGATTCTACCCAGAAATCCTGCCGACCAGCGGATTCTGACAGGCGAATGCCCTTCTGCCTGTTAGCAATGAAGTCTTTTGATGCTTATAACAAACAGGGTTGTATATAACTTTCTGCTGAGGGTCATATACAGCATAGGCATCCCATCCCCACCAGTAATCCCAGCACCCAGGGACCCAGCACCCAGAGGTTAGCGAGCAGAGCCCTTCCCACTGCTGCCGGCTGCCTTGGCCCAGAGACACGGGGGAAGGTCCTGCTCAGAAGAAGGGAGAGCCAATGTTGCTCACGGAGCCCAGGAGATATAGGCAGGACCCATTACTGCTTCCCGAGCTGACCAGAGATTCACATGACGCATCTTTACATGACCATGGGAGCACCAAATGCTGTATTTCATTAATTAAAGCAGATACAAGAGTAACCTTTTTTGTAAACTGCATCATTAAAGTATGGATTTACCTAAGGTAGCAGTCACTCTTCTGCTCTTTGGCTATGGGCAAGTAACTTAAGAGCTGTTTTTTAAAGGATCTTAGAGGCTCTTGGTACCGATTTTTCAAAAGGATTTAGATGCCTTTGAAAGATAAGTGCCCAGAGGGGTCTTAAAATTTTCAAGGCAGGCTACATTAAAATCATTTGGATTTATGTGCCTATCTTAACCAGTTTTGATAATCTACAAGGTGCCTATCTGAATCCTTAGATAAAGAGAGCACTTTGAAAATATGACACTTACGGACTCGAGGAACTGTAATCTGGAGAACACATCTTGCTGACTTTCAGGGGCATTTAAAGTCCTAAGCCTCTCTCAGAAATGAAACTTAGGATCCTAAGTCACTTAAGTGCTTAAAAAATGTTGCTATGTGTCTGTAGGAGCTGGATGAGGACAGATGAGCAGGGAAGGATTAGATGCATGCATCTGTCTTTCCGTGTAGCTCTCATAACACTTGAGTGTCTCTGCATATGGATAAAGGTGGATTGATGAGTGCATGACCATATGCATGAGCATATAATATGGCCGATTGGATGGGACAGGGAGGAACAAAAATTGGGTGGAAGTGACAGGTGATTACATGGATAAATAACAACATCTTGCTGAACGTTTATTTAGTGCTTTTCATCCAAAGGTACCCTTAAGTGCTTTACAAACTGTTATGGATATAAGAATGACTCCACCAGCCACAGCAGCTCTTTAAGAGTACACAGCCAAATTATATGATCAAGTTATGGCCAGAAATGAAGAGTATCAAGTCCCACTGAAATTACCTAGAATTTTTGGCCATCAGCCATTTAGGATTCAGTCAATACACCCAGGTTAGAGCTGTTACACAGGGAGAAAGTGCTCTGGAGATCTAACAATGACAAATGGGAAGGACCCAGTTTTCAACACCATTCAAAAAGGAGCACTGCCAACAGCACATGAGCTGGGGAAACTGGTTCCACATTAATGAGGAGAGGAGAGGAAACTACTGGCTCTCCATGGGTGGCAAAAGGGAAGATGGGGAGGGAGATGAATAAATAGTTATATGATCTTTTAATGGGGAACAGAGTTACAGGAGTTAGTTTGAAATAAACCTGTATAAAGAGAAAAGGAGCAGAATGGTAAATGGGTGAGAAATCTGAGGGGGAGAGGGGTAGTTCAGACATGAGAGGTTTTCAACACTCACTGACTGAAGCTCCAAGCCCATGTTCTCACTGGGAGGAGATCCCATCTCTTCCCACATTAGCTAACCTGGGCTGTCTTTCTCCAGGCAGCGCACACACTCCAAAGAAGGCAAGTAGTGCCAGCTGCTCTCTTGCCAAACGGCGGAGTTAAAAGCTGTACAAAGTCATAGACAGTAAACAATGAAACAGAAACGACAACAGCAGTTTCTCCTGCTGCCTCCACCTCTGTGCCTTGCTGCTTCCCTCTTTCACACTCTTTCTCCTCCTTTATCTGCCAAAAGGACGCAAACATGATTGAATCCATGCTCTGTGACACAGCCTGGGGAAAAGCAGCTGCCCAGTATATATATTTATTTCAGTACAGTAGATGAATCAAGACTACTATTATAATACAACCTAAAAACTGCTGGGCACTGAACAAACAGAGAAAAATGTGTTCATCTTCTCTTCTACTCTCCTACCTGCATTTCCTCTGCCCACAGCATCAAAATAGCCAGTATCTCTGACAAGTTTAACGCTAGGGAGGTAGTGTCAGGAAAGGATGTACCCTTTTTGTGCACCTAGCCTAGTCAGAAGTATTTTCCCACCACAAGGAGGATTTTTGGAAACGCTGTCATTGCAATCTATAGTCTCCTCATCACCTTGAGAAGATAGTGATCCACTGAGCAGAGCACACAAGGGGCCGGCTCTGTCCTGCAGCTGTAATAAAGAATATCCTACTGCCATGATAAGCCAGTGCTGGTTCTTCACTGTAGGGAGACCTGTCCTTGAGTAAGGGCTGGGCTGTACAGCTCACACACACACACACCTCTCCTTGACTTTGGGGGACTCAGGCAACGGATGATGAGTGACAGAACGCTCCACTTTACCACTTCTGCAGCAAATACTCCTGTATCTTCCCCTGCTCTGTCCTTTCCAAGATCCTACCCACAGAGCCCTCCTCCCTGGCATGCTCTGCCAAGCGCCATCACTCCCCCCGGCTTTCTCCAGTGGTGCCCCGCACAGCTGGGGTCATTGCCATCTCTGCCCACACCAGGATGCCCTTACCATGGCTCTATATTTGGAAGTACTGCCTAGATGGCTACAACTGGTATTGGGACTATGATTCTTCCCAGTGCAGCTGTACTGCCAGCGGCCAGGCATGTAGGTGGTTATGCCAACAAAATAATTCTCCTGGTGCTAGAGCTTATTTCCTTTGAGGACGTGGTATAAGCTGCAGTGGCTAATGTTCACAGGCCAGGTACGCAAGGTCAGAGCTGAACGGTTCTCACAGCACAGCTACACTGGTATATTCCAATTAGCCCTTCCTACACACAAGTTTAGCTTAAAAACTGTTCATCCTTAGTACTGTTTTCATTGAGTCTCATAACTGGCTCACACCAATACTAAATGACTAGTAGCCCATGCTAAGGTATATTTAAATCAGGAAAGGAGGATGATCTCATTCCTGAAGCAATGGCCTGTGAATCAGGAGACGCAGCTCCAATTCCCAGCTCTGCCAAGACTCTATGGCTGGCCTGGACAAGTCACTTCCTCGGGGCTTCACTGGTAAATAAGAGGTATTCCTGCTTCCCTTTTCTGCTCCTCTAGCTGCAGTGCAAGCTCTTCAGGACAAGCACTGTTTCTAGCAATGCAATTATATGGTATAAAGCATGTTGGGCCTCAGAGTTGGTTGAGGCTTTTATACTAAAATATGAATCTTAATTATAGCAGGGAAAAGAAACAAAACAACAAAAATGAAATATGGTTATATTTTTGGCGAATGCTCAGGTTGCAGTTTTGTACACCACAAGGAAATTAAAAAAATTTAGTAAGATTAACAACACTTGCTTTAGTCAAAAAAAAAGCTGTATTTGGGGGAAAGCTGATTATAAAAATAAATACCAATGCTTTTGTTCTGCACCACGCATTTTTGCCCACTTACAAGTGCTCCATGCTCAGTGACACTGAGACTACAGAAGTAGAGAGTAGGCACAAACCAGCTACGTTGGCTATCAGCTGCCAGACTACTCGGGTTATGGTCTTGGAAACAGCTAAGAAACCACCTTTTACCCTGCCCGCCTATTTAAGTATTTGCTGTTTCTGCCTAGAAAGTACCAAGTTTCTTTTACGTAAGTTTCTCAGGGTGCTGGTGAGCATCCTGTGGTGCCCAGTTGAGTTTCTGTGCAGTTGTAGTTTTATCTACACAGTTACAGATGTTTTCCTCTGTCTCTGGGATGAGTACGTAAACAGGAATGGAGCCTTCTGCTCTTTGAGTTTGCTTTCATTTCTCAGTAGATACTTCCTTAGTGGACAAATGGCACTTACTATGTTCATGCAGGAGTGTTTTTGCTATAGCCTGGTCTGCTAATGCTCGTGAGCAGCCTTCACTCTCCTTGTGAGTAAACAGATCTCCCTGTGCCTTTCAATGTCCGTCACTATGTGAATTTGCTTTGCTGCCCTTATGAGCATTCTGCCCTGAATTTCTGAACAACCCGGCTGACTTAGTGGATGACTTTCGCAGGCATGTTTTACTCATACCTGAGTATATTTCTTTCTTTCTTATTTCACTAACTTTGTGTCACGCTTACCGAGAATGAGGGAGGTCCACAATGCCTAACACAAGAAGTGTCTGCATTTGTGCGTGTGTCGTGACATGTTTACAACTGTTTATCACTATGTTTGTCACCATATATCAGTATGTGCACCTGTTTAACTGTATTTGTGCTTGCTCCTTTTTTTTTTTTTTGGCTTTGTGTGAGAATCTGGGAACATATTCTTTCCTTTCTTTTTCACCACGAAAGTGCACCTTTTTTCTTAGGTAGGTGTATATATATGTAAGAAGTGCCCTTTTTACATTTGTTTTGTTCTCCATGTTCCCTCGTGCTTGTGTCGGAGTGCTCATGCAGGCTTGTTTCCGTGTAGTTGTGCATTGATATTTGTTCAGAGTCGTGTGTCTTTTCCCGGGTGTGTAATTCACTGGCTCTGGCTGTGTGCTTCTCTGTATTTTCTTTCCATTTCCCCCGTCTATGCTGTATGCAGTTACCTGGGTTTGTGCATGTATGTATCTCCCTGTTTTTATTCTCTGAGGGTTGTTTTTTTGATGGGGTGGGTGGTGGTGAGATTGTTTGTCATTTTGCTTTGTATTTATCTTTCGATGTTTTCCCTATGTTTGCATAAAGTGGATGCAGACTACAATTTGGTGATGAATTCTATGAATACTAATCTTAGGCTACCCTTGACCCTGAGGTCAGCTAAAGATCAAAACCAAACCATTTAATATTTTCCTTTTGCAGATCAATAGAAGCATAAATTCACTCTCAATGACAACTATAATTTCAAACAGATCTATAGGAGGCATGCATGCATTTCCAGGACGAGCCGCTCATGCGCCTGTTGGGGAGCACAAGAAAAAGAGTTTCTCTGTTGTTGTGGGTTTTGGTGTTTTTTTTTTACCATTGAATCTCTTTTGCCTTTTTTTTTATTGCTCTGAAATGCTATTTTCAGCAGCTGCTGTCATATAAATATCTCTTGTTTTTCTTCTCCTCTTTCCCTCCTGGTGAAAAGGGCAGGGGACCTATTGAAAATTCTGCTTTATCTCTTTCAGGAGAGTTCAAGTGCGGGTCGAACAATCGATTCCTCCTCCTTTTCTTTTTTAAGTTTCCTGTCGTTCTTTTGCCCAGATCAGCATTGAAGGAAAATAGGAAGGGCAGCCTGGAGTATGTACATCTATACACCCAGAGAAAGAAAGAGAGAGCACGCGAGTGTGCGTGTGTGAGCATATATAAAGATGTTTTATATAAATATATATATACACACAGACACACGTGCACACACACACATACATGCTTTTTCCTGTGGCTATCTGTATGTCACAAACCCATGAGATGTTCTTACCGTAAAACTATTTCAGACACAGGAAAAAAAGCTGGGAAGTGGGAAAAGTTTGGAAGTACTGTTCAGTTCTAAACCGGAATATTAACCCTTCCAAAAATTCTCCTCTAGGAATTGCAAAAGCTTTTAAGGAAATGCTGTAAGATCCCAGACAGTTCCTACAATTTTCCATGGGGGGGTGGGAAAGAAGGGTTATTCTGCAAGCAGCATTTTTTCAACAAAATAAATTCAGCTATTAATCGAAAAATCTTTAAAGCTACATGTAGTCTAAAAATGGTACTTTTCCAACATTTTCACCAAACCGAAGTGGCAGGAGGGGGACTGGGGGGGGAAGACAGAAATATAAAAAAACCAAAACAAATGACACCATTAATCTGCCTGGATTTTCCACCTCATAGAACAATCTGTTTAGGAATGACTGAAATAAAGTGGAATGTGGTTTAGATTTTTTTTTTCCTCTGCAATCTCTCTCTGCAAATTCCTTGTTTATGGAGAAACATTGAAAACAGGAGTTAGTCCCACCACCCCCTTAGCAAAAAAAAAAAAAAAAAAAAAAAAAAAAAAAA
>NW_015090833.1:3014521-3017452 GCF_001431845.1 Calidris pugnax
GGGTTTAATATTTTTCCTAGAACTTTTTTTTTTTTTTTTTTTTTTTTTTTTTTTTTTTTTTAAAAAAAAAAAAAAAAAAAAAAAAAAAAAAAAAAAAAGCACCATAAGCACAGGGGAAAAAAGGAGGGGGGGTTTGCTTTGTGTAGGAAATAAAGACCGTAAAGTGAGGACTTTTATTGCTGGCAATCAGAGTATTGCTGCTGGCAGTGGCTAAAGGTGGAAAGCAAAGATGATTTAATTTATAGAAAGGACAAAGATGTCATGTAGCAGATTTAATCACTGAAAAGAAAAAAAAGAAAAAACCTAGCTAACGTCATAATTTACATTTTGGGATAATAAAGAAGAGTGAAAGAAAGAAACAACTGAAAAACCCTGAATGGGTGAAAAAAATAAATGAAGGAAGATAAATAGATTTGCCTGTAAAACTAATAAATTTAAAAACAAAACCAGAAAGCAAAACACAGCCCCTTGAAAGTGCTGGTAAAATGGACCATCGATTTTGGAATTCATCTGCATTTTGTATTTTAATAATGCTTACTCTCTCTCTCTCCCTCTCTCTCTTTTGCAAAATATAAAAGCTGATCTGATAAATATTAATTTGAACCATCATAATGTATTTGAAAATTCCAGCTAAAATGTCACCACATGGAACATTAATGTAATATTTCAAGGCCCTGAGAGCAATACTCATATTGATTGCATTTATTTCACTCTAGGGAGGAGAAATAATTCTTCAATGTGGGACACATCTGGTAGCCAAAGATGCAAAAGGCTGAGGGTAGAAATGCAAAATTATGTGGAAAAAACCCCATAAGCTAACCCCCCAAAACAAAACAGAAGTGCAAGTGAAGCTGACAAATGCAACCCATTCAATCTCATGTTTCAGTTACAGCGATTTAAAAAAAAAAAATCAGAATACTTCACTTTGAATTTTTAGGTTTGGGGAAAAAAAATATCAGAAAGCAACAAAAATTCCCATCATGTTTTTATGAATCTTTTGGCAGGAAAACCAACAGTATCATCACAACTCTAAAGAAAGAATGTGTGTAATTGGATTGCTTATTGGAAACACAGAAGCCAGGCTGAGAAGACAGCACAGCACTTAATTCTGCAAAACTTTGACAGAGGTTTCCAAGAAAGATGTTCTTATCTGGGGAGCTTCCTCTGAGGTTGGGGTTTGAACTTTCTAGCGGTGGTAACCCAAATGCGTGTGAGATCGGGGCTATTTTCCTGTGATTCTGCAGAAGGAGCACGGAGACGCTGCCTGTCTGGAGTCCCATAAAACAGATCTTTTCCTTGTCATTAAGAATATTGATGTTCATTAGGCCCGGGCGTCAATGAGTCTTTGTGCAAATGAAACGAAATCTGAGTCAAATTGTGACCCTGAGTCCAACACATAACCGCAGATTGGCTGCAACTGGGGGGCTGGGGATGAGAGGTTCCCCCAGCACCAAAAATTCACTACCCCTACTCGGAGACAAAAATAATATAATCTCTGCAAACACAATCAAAGAGCCTAAGGAAATGCTCCTCCCCTCCCCCCGCCAATAACTCTTCATATAACGTGGTTTCTGATAAAGGTGGAATAGATCAGGGCTACTTTTAGTAGTCTTTCAAGGCAAGATCTCCCCGCGTAAGACAAAGGTTGCTCTCTGCCCCAGCTCTTGGCAGGACATCATCACTTTTGCAGGTAACCCTCCTTCCTTTTCATTTCCTACTAGGGGTTTTCTCCCTCTGCTGTGGGTCTGAGCTTGATGTTTCTGCTGCGCAAACTCCAGGCTAATAAAGCAAGCTGGAGCCCTGTAATTCACAGCAAGGCGCTTTGACCGAGCACTTTCAGTGTTAACAGTGTGACGGGTGCTTTTCGGAGCTAATGTCTCACTGATATTAACGGCCATGCCCATAGAGCAAAATCTGCAATGTAAAAGCGAGTGGCTTGCTAAATATTTACAGGCTTGCACATCTCGCTGTCCCATTCATTTCCTTGACCTTTCATGAGAAGGGGGATGGGGAAGGAGAAGGAGATGCCAGGGAATGGTCCCTTCTGAGGTACAAATGTGCTACAGCCAAATTGGCTCCCCAGCCTCTGATAGTGAGACCTTGAGCTGAGATCCCACTCCTTCCTCACCAGCAGTTTGTAAAATTAAGTGGAAAAAAAGCCACCAGAGGCAGTGAGCAGGCTTGGGCCCAAACTTTCTGAGCAGAGATGGGAGAATAGCTCCCAAAAGGAGAACAGCCCTGCTGTGAACTGCGTGTGGGTCACTGAGAAACTTCACTACAGATCAGCACAGAGGCCACTTAGATCCCCGAACCCACTTGATTCCAGGCACAGCTGTTCCCAGAGGAAACAGCATTCCCAGGGAATTAAAGACAGGAACAAATCAAGGAAACTTCTCAGTTCTGCATCCAGCCCTGCCACTGACCTGCTGGATGATCTCGGGCAAGCCTTTTCCCATCTCTGCACCTCAGTTTCTCCTGACAGCATTTAAAATAAATAAAGAAAGGGTGTAGCAAACCCTCCCACATGAAGACGGGAGAGGGCATTGTGAGGCTTGTTTAATGCTTAGAAAGCACTTTAAGATCTGCAGATAGAAAGCGTTACACGAGAGCCAAGTATTATAATTAAACTTTATATAACCGGGCTTTGTAGAAACCTCGGGGGCAGGAGCAGCAGCTCCGGTACCTGCAGCGCCGTGCAGCGGGGCGAACCGGGGGCCGGGGCTGGCGGGAGGCGACCGAGCCGGCGTGTGCCGGGGGAGCCGGCAGCCACCGAGCGCCTCACCGCTCAGCCCTTACGCGGTTCAACACCCTCCGCGTTCGCTTAAACCACCGCTCCGCCGAGCTGCCAAAATACCGTGAGGGCTTGTACCGGCGCTGCCCGGCAGCCCGCGGGCACCGGCGGCCGCCCCGAGCCCCGCCGAGCACGGAACC
>NW_015090833.1:3017993-3048518 GCF_001431845.1 Calidris pugnax
ATCTCCCGCACGGCCCGAGCCCCGCACGGCCCGAGCCCCGCACGGCGCGGGGCGCTGGCGGGAGGAGAGGGGCTCTGCCGAGCGCGGCCGGCGACCCGCAGGGCCGGGGTCGTGCGGGGGGTTCGGCCGGGGTCCGGCAGCTCTCGCCTGGGTCGCGCACCCGAGGCTAAGCGAGAGACGGAGGCAGGGCTGCTTTTAAAAAGCGGTTATTAAGAGACGATTTAATTAAGCCCAGCAGAACCTGAAGTCTTTGTATAGAGGAGAGGACACGGCGAGATTTCAGTGGAGAAAAGTACCTCAGGCCGGGTCAGTCAGACCCGTGTGCGGATGTGAAAAGTTACAACGGCCAAAACGTGGAACTGTCCCTGCCCAAGGACCAAACACACACAACACAGCTCCTCCTGCAGATAAACCGACAGGAACTGCCAGCCACATCAGCCCTAGTGCTTTCTCCAAAGATTCAGCATCCCCAGAGTGACTTTTATTGCCAGATTCAGAGTTTGGATAGTGTCCTGAACGGGAGAAATTAATTCCCTGCTACATTGCTAGTCTGCACTGGGCTCCAGGAGGGCCCACAGTGTGCTCAGGGTGGGACTTCGTAGAGGTGCCATCAGACCACTCACAGGACAAACTCTGCCATGGTCCTTTGAGCACCATAGCCTCAAGAGCCACGTTCAGGGATGTGGAGATGGTTCCCCCAGTCCTTCAAGTATTGCACAAGGAAATGCCCTCCTCATCGTCTCTCCTCTGCCTGCAATTTCCTTCTGTGTCATTTACATGGGCGTCAGTTCCAAGTACCAAGAGCAGGACAGAACTCCAGCTAATGAGTGAGCCCAGACGCTCCTTCTGGCTGCCATGGAGCGTCTGTCACTAGAAGCAGGGGATTAAACAGGATAGTGGTGGAAAGGTTATGATCCTAGTCATGAGAGACCTCGTGTCCAGGTCATGGAGGAAGGTGGCTTTGGAGTAGCCTATACTCTTCAGAAAACCAGCAGCCTGTCTGGCAACCTGAGCTAAAGAAAGAGCCAGGACAGGAAGAGCAGGTCAGGAAGGAGATGCAGTGGCAGAGCAGCATGTCTGTGGGAGCGTACACGGTGCATGCCAGCTTCTGGGATGTGTCAGGCCCACACAGAGGGCGATAAGCAGCGACGCCTGGGGCAGCATGCAGGATTTCTTTCTCAGGATTCTTTGCCAGGCACAGAAATGGGCTCTGAACACAAAGACCTAGTTCAGGTATTTCAAATTTTCATATTGAATGTTCCTAGTGCTTCGTAAGTCATGCATGAGAAGGAGGGAAGAAGGGCAAGACCAACCATTGCAGATAGAGAACATTTTACAAAGGCCTTGGGTCTCCATAGCTCAAGACCCAAGAGTATGAACCTGCAATCTATGGGCAAAAAATGGCCTATCATAACAAAAAAAATAATAGTGGTCTGAAAGTTTTTCTGCAGCACCATCCTTCCTCCTACAGACCACATAGTCAACCTCGCAGACCCTTAGCAAGGCAGCTTTACTGTCCAAAGCCAAAGACCCTGGAAGGCCCGGTAAGTGCCCACCACCCAGGGTGAGTCAGGAGGAGGTTCCCAGCCCTGGCTCGCTGGAGGCACGGCCCCAAAGCCTGTGTATGCGCTCGCTGCCATCAAAGGCAGCCCCACCTTGGGGCTAAGCTTCAGAATGCCTCATCATGGCCCACATCTCCTAGATTAATGACTGCCTACACTTGGGACTTCTCCTTTATCCCAAGATGATCCCAATGCATATTTCACATCCACATGCTGCCGAGCTCCATTCCTGCCTACATCTATGAGCTCATGCCTTCCTCACCCGTCTCTACTCCCTGCACCCCACCCAAGCCAACTTTTCTCCTTTTTCTTCTTCTGCCACACCTACCATATGCTTGTCGCTATACCAAGAGTGGCTTTTCAAGCCAGAGTCCCCAAGTATCTCTGCCATTTCCTAATTGTTTCTGGAACTCCACCTCTCCCAGGAGGCCTGCGTACATGCCATTCCAATAGCAAACTTTCCCACAATTAGTGGACGTGTCGGCATCAGAAGGTTAACACAAACCATATAGTGGGCACAAGCCACCCCTGGAGAATGGAGTAGAGCAGCTGAGCCACTGTGGGATCAGGCAAGGTAGTCACATCCCTCTCGTTAGGGTCCTTTGTTCAATTTTAGAAAGAAACTGGTTGCGCCCTGCCTCGATCCTTATCCTTCACATCAAAGTCCAGTGCTTCCCATTCTGGAGTAAGGGCCTACACTGGGAGAGCTTTCCACACACTTCATACTGAAAATAGGAAGAGCAGCGCAGGATGAACCACGGATGTCCCACACGTGCTACTGTCTCCAATATGTAGAGACACTGAAACAGAGAGATTTGCCCACTAAGCGTTAATGTCAGAGCTGAAAACCGCCCAGGCCTCCTGGGGCAGGCCCAGGGAGCATCAGGCTGGCTGGTTTTGAGTTTAGTGCTGATCCAGGAGACCTGAGCATGCAGAAAGAGTTACAAAAAAGTCAACATTATGCCGACAATTCATGTGTTTCCCTCCTCCTCCAGCATCACTGCCCTTCTCTGGGGTCCCTTCCTAGGAGCAGAGACATCTTCCCTTGGTGTGCACAGGAAGCCCACAGGTCTGTCGTGTCCCAATGTCTTATTGCTGAGGCTGCAGCAGAGCAAGGCAGAGTGATGCATGGGGACAGCGCTCAGTACATTAATAAATAATCACCTCTCCCATGCTCTGCAGGAGAGCGTGACTTCACAGTGATGTGTGTGAATGTCACACAGGCCCTAGGAGAGCTACTGCTTTGACTGCTAGCTTGGTTCCCTAGGGGCCTGCTTCTCCTTTGCTCTCACTCCTGAGCCAGGGACCAAGTTAAGAGGCTGTGCTGGTTGTTGCACACAGACAGAGGAGTACTTCATCAGCTAAGACATCTCAATGCAGCAGATGATTCTCTGCCGTCACACTGCAAAGGCTTCTCCACACATCTTCTGTGGCTACAGAGAGCCACACTCTCCCCTTTCTGTCCCAGACTTCATGACAGATGAAGTCATCTGGCACTGCAGCCTCCTGCTTCACTGGATCCCTGGAGTCCCGATGCCCCGGTCTCCTCCGAACCATCGCCTGCGCTACCGGGGAAGTGTGGGAAAGGACTGTACCACGTTCTTTTGCATTCGCTGCCCTGCTGAGTCCAGGAAAGAAAGAGAGGAGTTTTTACCAGGATAGAAACGTTGCCCCCAAATCAGGTATGCCTAAATTGCAGCATGTTCTGGAGAGCCTTGCAGACGGGTGGATCAGTGAGTGGTAGAGAACTGGCCCCCAGTTTGGTTTAGCACCCAAGATACAAAACAGTAACAGATGCACATTAAGACCAGGACACCTAGTTGGGACTGACCCCTGTGAACCTCACAGCAGTTTGTCTCATGCTGTGTCAGACCTTTGCTTAATGTGGTCATTCTTCTCAGCTGAGCCCACACTGACATTATTGTACTGCTTCCCCTCTTGATTCTGCGCTGAGACATCGCCTCCTGCATGGACCTGCTCTAGGTGGCACAGACTGAGGGTCACTCTGAGGCAAAACCCTCCAAGCGCCCTGGAGAGACCAAGTTGGATACAGCCAAGTGAGAGTCTGTGCTCCCTGCTCAGCAAAGGATCAGATCAGAAGATGTCAGAATTCTCCTTTATCACTTTCTATGGCTCTGACCAAACATTTCTAAGCATTTGCCCTGTCACTGTCCTTTCTGTTACCTTACCCCTGCGAGCAGTGCTTCTCCTTCACTCCCCACCCCTGACTCATTCAGCTTCTTGGCAGGGCAATGGGGAAGGTGGGCAGAAAAGCTGTGCTTAATTTCTTGTATAAGTATTGTGGAAGGACAGGGAAATGCCTAGTGTGTGTGAGAGCTACTATAAGACAGAAAAAGCTTTGCCCCAATTCACTATTGCCCCTCATCCTTTGTTTAAGGGGTATTTAGCGAGTGAGATTTCCCCTGTATCCTCTACGGGCATCACATCCCTGGCTCACCTCATTTACTCAGCCCGAGCATGTTTTATTAATCTGGAGTCTCGACAAGGTTCTTTACTTCTATTAATTTATTAATATTGCTAATTAAATATCATATTCGCAAATGTAAATTTCCTAATAGTGTCCCTTCCATTTTCAAATTTAAAAAAAAAGAAAAAGCAGCAGCAGCTTGTTATGTTAGTCAATTGAAAGCAATTCAGTCTAATCAGAAGAGCGGGGCTGCCTTGTGTCTGCAATAGAGGGAGGGCCCCCGTTAGTTTGCTTTTGGGCAAATCTCCACCTTCTACCATGAGTTTTAACAATTAGATTTCAAGAGCAGGAATAAAATGGGGTGCGTGGAGTAAAAGGAAGGGGGTAGGAGAAGGGGAAAGTAGAAAGTTTGGTGTACGTGGGAACCAGGAAAATACCTTAGGAATTGGCACAGCCAGGACTGACAAGGGCAGAGGGGCACAGGCAGAGGCAGAGCCCAGGCACAGCACTGGGTGTAAGGGAAGGAACAACTCAATAGGCAGCCACAAGCTGGGGAGCGACTGGTGTTGTATGGAAAGGGTAGTAGGAGGGGACTGGCCCCTCTGCAGAAACCCAGTTCATGGTGGAGATCAAGCATCTGAATTGGTTTTTTGCACGTTCCCCTGCTGACACTTTCATCTATGTATTTATACGTATATTTGGGAAGATGTGATAATTTGAGTGTTGGGATGACTGGGCTGGTATTGCATTAAGGAAAGTTTTAAAAATACATTATATCGTTTTTATTATTAATGGTAATGATAGGGGCCTGCTCGTTATCTTTCCTTTTGTTATGAGCACTGTAATCTGAGGATGCTGTGGCAATGTGAAATGGATAATGCAGTGGTACTGCTCCATTTGGTTCTGCTTTAAAATTCCATCCTTCTTGATATTTATGATCAGAACCTGGAAAAATTACATTTTGTTGCCTTTTTCAAAGGATTTATCAAAAGTAAAGAAACTTTTTTCTTGCCTCCATTGTGCAAAACAGACTTAAATAAAAAGAACCTTATACTCATTGTATGGATGGAGAAACAGAGGCACAGAAGGCAAAATACAAATCCTAAGACTATTGCTGAACGTCTCTTCAGATCCCATCCTTTTCCCTAGGTTAAATTCTAAACCATTTGTAGGAAGGCACAAACCAGTACATTATCAGAAATTTGGGTGCAGAACGTGGGCAATCTAGCGTTCAACCTCTTGCTTTAAATACTAAAGTCTGCCCCAGCCCAAAGTACGAAAGTAGTTAGAGGGGCATAGGCGGATCCAAGGGAAGACACAGATCATTGTCTCCCTGCAGGTAATTTTTTTCTTTACATAGGAAAGAATTCCCAAACGTAAGCCTGTGGGTGGCTACAAGATCGCTAATGAAGAACAGTACTGACCAGGACAAAAGCAGATCCCTTTCAAACTGAGACACAATCACAGAGACACATTCATTCAGGTGCAGTTTGGCCTGTATCTTTGGGGACAAACAGGTGGAAATAAGGTCCCAGACCAAACATCTGTACTGAAGCCCAGCAGCTGCCCACCTTTTTCTGGTGCATAAAGGCTGGTGAAGGATGAATGCTTTGCAAGCCGGTCAGAGGGGGCTGTTTTAAGAGTGTGAAGTAAGAGGTGTTTTAAGAGGTGTCAGGTGGAGGGGTAGGACTACAGGGGCAGAGAAGGAGAAGAGAAGCCAAAGAGCCACAACAAACCCCCTTTTCAGTCTTCCGCAGAGAACAGGGACAACACAAAGCCCTGGCTGAACTGGAAGGAACTGGTTCTTGTCGCCTCACACACACTGGTCTCCAGCTGTTAATGATCTCTGTTGACGTGAACATCATTTCCTCTGCGTCCTGGCGTGTATAATTGAGTGGGTCTGTGATGGGGAGACAGCACTGCCAGCTTCCCAGTCAGCAGTTACTGACAGCCTAATCTCAGCTCAAGAAATGTTGCCGAGGTATTGGCTTCTGATGCCATGTTATCTCCCCAGTTTGAGAAAGTATAGAGCTCACCTCCCCGTGCAGATATAATAGGAGAGGACATCACCTTAATTCCACCTCCATTAGACCTCAGAGAGTCGACTGCGACCCCACTGACCTCATCAATATTCAAAAGCTTAACAAAAAAAGGCTATAACTGGGGAAGTCAGAAATAATGTAATGCAGTATTGATTATTTTATGGTACGATTAGGTGTAATTACATCTCTCAAATTTTATTTTAATGTTACTTTCTACTACTTTTAGCCTTTTAAAATTATCCAAAACATCTCCGTTTAATGGAACGAACATGCCTTCAATTTAAATGTGAAACACTCTTTTTCTGCTAAAGTGTGACCTCAATATATTTGAAAACATAAATTACTGCTATGTATAAACCATAAAAAATGAATGATGAATTTAATTCTGGTGAAGCGTGAGGGACTGGGAATGCAATGGGGAAATGCTGTTTATCCAGAGGAGAGGGGACAGCCCAGGTGGAGAGAAGGAGGCGAAATGTGACCTTCTCTAACACTGAATGGGACACGACTTGCAAAGGACTTGACTTTGGACTGACAGACTAAGGGCAAAAATCATTTATTCCCTGGATCAAGTCCTCAGCTGGCCTTGATCAGCATAGCTTCACTGCAATCAAAGGAGTGATGCTGATTTACACCAGTGGAGATTTTAGTCCACTGTATTTGCTTGGTATTTGATTCCCTCCAGCTCTGTCAGATGAGCAGAGATGGATGTTACAGCCACAGACCCATAGGGGAGCCTCCTAACTTCTCACTTTATCTTTCAGACCTCTTTGCGCTGCCAGACTGGTGTAAAGGACCTTTGCATAAACAAGAACAGGGCCCTAAGAACCCAAATGAACCCTCCCATCTCTCATTTGACAGTATCACCTCACCCATTATTAGAACTAATTATATTCATTACTGTGGGATCTAGGAGCCTTAGTCTTGAACCAGGGCTCCATTACTGAAGAGATGAGACAGCTGAGTATCCCTATACAACCTCTGCTACAGAGCCTTCTCTAACACACCAGTGTTGGAGTCCCTGGGCGTTATCACAAGAGATATATTAATAAATAATGATAGCCCAGAACTGCCTTCTCAGTGACCACAGGTTTTTTCCTCTTGGACCCCTGTTTTCAATGCAAACTAAATGTGGACTTCAGCAATGCTACTGAGTCCTCTGAGCACTTACTGTGCAAGGGTAAGTTGAGACTTCACATTCATAGTGTCCTCAATCTCCATCAACAAACATTTCCCTATTTTACCTCTTAACACACAGGTAGGGAAGAAAGTATGTTCTCATCCATGAGTGTGTATAATAGTTCAAGTTTATGCTTGAGGAAGGGAGAAGCAGGGTGGCTAGTAGGGTCACTAATAATGGTCTTAGAGTTCCTTTGGGCCAGTGTGAGTGACAGACTGTTAAATTAAAGTAATTTTCATATTAGTTCCTTCCCCACCTCCTGCCTCTCACCCACTGAAATCATTTAAGTCTAAGCTTTCTATATCACTGGGGGGTATAAAGAAGATGCGTAGGAGGAGAAATTAGAAAGACAGACAGACAATTGAAATGTAACTGCTGGAGAATCTCAGCTTCTGTGCTAATGTATTCCATACATTATTTGCAAATGGAAAAGACTCTATACAATCAAGGTATCAAATACCTGGGGAGAGTTATCCTCCGCTGCCTCTCTCAGCTATACACTCTGAAGGACACAGCACACAGTGCACTGTCACTATCTGTGGCAGAAGTGACAACAGGAGTGGGCACAGTTAGCAAAGCCACCCTGGCTGGGTGTTCATTGATCCCTGAGGTCCGTGACCAGGGGCTCCTAGCAGATTGCAGCTTCCCTGGTAGAGAGGTCGTGCCTGAGCATGGGCTTTCAGGGCTAACTCAGAATTCTGTAAAACCACATACCAAATCGGAATTAATTCCTCAGGAGGAAAATTAGAAAAGGATCAGGTCTTACTACAGGATAAAATCCATCTCTATTATTTTAACCTGCAAAGACAACTTTAGGCAAAAGCCTGCAAATTACCTCAATTGTTAAGAAAATGTGGGGAACAAAAATTTATTCATCTGAAACAATATCATCTGGGGAAGCTCTGTATTGCTGGATGGTTTATTCAGTAAACTTGAGGGAAAGGCATTAATAAGACCTTAACTAAATTATCCATCTGTGTAAGTGCTTCGTATTATGCTTCATATTTCTTTCTGTTGAAAAAAAACCATCACTGAGCTAGTTCTAGGCTGAGGAGAGCACCAGCCTACGATTCGCTACACCATCTTACACAGCAGCTCAGCAAGATCTTCCATCTTGAAAAGTGCTCATACACTGCTCTCCGCTGTCACTGTCGATTCCTCCATGCTGGCATGCATTGCCCTTTCGTAGACATTTTTACAGGGGAAATCCTTTTGTAATGGTAATACTAGCCAGTGATATCACTCATTACATTTTGCTTACCAATTTTCTCAGTAAGTCCCGACAAAGAATCAGGAGAAAGAGCTAGGATCCCCTCTGCAGACTTGGAAATCCCACAGGCTTCTAAAGAAAAGATACCACTCCTGTTTACAGACCTGTGGCCATGTCTATTGAATGCTCCCACACTCGAAGAATGTATTTAGTCCTTCTGGTTCAGCAGAGACAGCCTGTCATTTTGACTTTCTAGAACGTGCCCTGACCTGCTCACCCTATGCTAGTGTACTTCACCTCAAAGAAGCAACTTCAGCAACAGGTACAAAAGACTAAGTTCAGCCTCAGCAGCAGCACAAGGTTGGCTGAAATATAAAAAAAATTAATTTGGAGGAACAATCAGAGTGTCCTGAAATCTTACAGCAGAAAGCCTACACTGGTAGGGATCCATCTGGTAGACTGTTCTGAAGCAGCTGCATTTTTGAACATTAAGCTAAACTGACATCCACAAACCATTAGGTAAAATTTAGTGGATTTTCCCTGACATAGTAGGATCAGCTCTAGTCAAATTGTGCAAGTTCACTGAGAAAACAAAAGCGGTAATTTTAGTTGTGTAAAGCAAAGGAACTACCTAGTTTGATTGTCAGCGTGGCCGATTTCTGAACTTCCTGAAACCCATGTACCCTGTCTTAGCACCTGTTCAAACTGAAAATAAAACTGGCTGTGTAAAGTGGTAATTGCAGGGATCACTCTTGATTGCGTTGTAAGGTTGGTCTTTGTTCCAGAACTACTGATATGGACTTCCCCTGAAGGTCCTGCCTGTTTAATCCACAACTTTTCAAAATACCTGCCAGCAGTTCAGTGAATTCAGCAGCCAAACATCCCAGGATGCTCATCAGCTGGACTTGCTGATTTGTTGCTATCCATTCTTTCAAGTGTTCCCTTATCTGCTTTACATCAACAGCTTGGGTGCCAAGATGCTCATTACTTCCTAATGGTCCATATTCCATTTCTATATTTTTCTTCTTAAAGACCAATTAAAAAAAAAAAGTTAAGTAGCTCAGCCATTTTAGAATCACCATTGATTCCAGCTCTCTCCTAATTTATTAATGGGCTTACCTTCTCTCTCGTATTTCTTTCCCCCGATATACTTGGAAGAGCTCTCATAATTTATTGTGGCCCTTTGGGCCAACATTAACTCATTCTGTTTCCTACCTACACTGAAAGCTGGAAAGGTTTCTCCATTTGCCTGCTGGCGTCCTCCCCATTGCTGGATGAGTTTAGACACCTAAAGGTTTTCAAATTTGAAAACCGAGGAAGTTCTGTGTCATTCCTATTCAAGTCACACCAACTCCAGTAAATCTTGGAGATTAAAAATTGCAGAAGTGAACACGTTCTAGTATCCCAAGAACACAGAAGTGACACAGTATTTCAGGAGCAGTCTATCTAAATCCAGAGTCTGTTACCATCACTTAAGAAACAAGTGCTTTGGAGAAAATCACAAGAAACCCGACAAAATTGGAGTCAAAATAATTTGACTCCACAAAAGACTCCATCAGCTCCAACCAAAATAAATACAATACACAGGTTCAGCATTAAAAAGTGTCCCAAGGTAGTCAGGCACATTATTTCCCTGTTTTTTCTCTGTATTTTGGGAGAACCTCAGGCTGAGAGGATAGTTGAATTAGCTGCCAGGATTTACTGGATTTTTCTCTTCTCAGATGAGCAAATTATTCATAAGACTGAAGTAGGGAAATCCACTCCTCCCTGGCCACAATCAAGTTTCCCATCAATTAGGCAAATTGACATGAGGTTTAACATTTTCCCACTTAGGTTTCAAAAAGTACTATGAAAACAACCCCTCAAATTGACATCCAAACTAACCTTGCCCTGTAAAGCAACTTCAGGAAAAGCTTTAGAAGATAAAATTGTTAACCAGAAAGACAGAAGTATATCACCAGTAGAAGATTCTGCCAAATACAAAAAGTTTCTGAGAATAAGGAGGGACTGTCTTCAAACAAGTATTTCACAGACAGGCACTGAGACAACTCACATGTCAAACGTAAGATTAGCATTTACAAACCCATTATAGAGAAAAATTATTTACACAAAGATTTCAGGTGCCTATATTGTGGAGTGAGTGAAAAAAGGATGCTTATGGAGGCATGAATAAAAGGTAGAGGTGTGCATAAGAGTGCATGTATGTACATCTGTGTACAGCAGAATGTTTCTCCATAGGTGAATGTGATTACAAACAGATCTGCTCTTTCTCATTACTCTTCCCCCATCCCCCCGAGTTTGCATCAGCAACAGAGAAAAGGCTCACAAATGCATTTCACAAGTAGTGATTCTGGGCTACATACAGACTCTGCTCTTGTCCTGATGTTCATTTAGGGCAAGAAGACTAAAAAATAGCTTGCAATTGTGTTTACTCCCAGTTTTATCCATTGTTTTTTAAGTTTCATCTGAAGAAGCAGGCATGTAATCCAGTGAGCAGCACTGTTAATCCCAAGGGAATACCAGTCCCTGGGGACAGACAAGGCCCTGCTTCCTGTTTAAAGAATATGCAGTGACTGGTTAGGCAAATTGTGTGTCTGCATTTCCCATGAATATCCCTCATCATCTATTCCCAGCTCTGTTTTCTATTTAAAGTTGGCATGATGGATGCTCAGAGGGATCCTGGATGCTCATCATCCCTAACAGAGAGTACCAGTATCAATTCTCCTGAGATAATTCAATTTATCCATTATCATCATCTGTAGCAGAGTAGCACCTAGATGCCATATAGTGCTGAATGGACACATACTAAGATGCAGCTCCTATCCAGAAAAAGAGAAGTCTGAACAAACAATATGCAAAGCAGGAAAACAAGCACAGGGATAGAAAGCTTCCCTGCCCTTGACCAGTCACACACAGTAAACCAATGGCAGACATCCAGAGGCAGGATTTGTGATCCCCAGTCCAAACCAACAAGTACAATGTGAACAGCTAAAAGGCTTGAGGAGTAGCACTCTTTGGGTACACACTCAAAACTCATTACCAAACAGGATAGATCACCAACTTCCCTCCCCTGATGCTTCTATTCTTTATTTTATCAGCACTGGATGGTATAGAAACTCCAAATATAGCAGCTCAGAAATCTCTTGCCTATTCCCTACTTGCCGGCAAAAAAGCTTGTTTTGATATTTGCAGGAGTGAATTAATTTGGTATTCCCGATAAGATCTCAGACACACCCCAATGACACTTACACCCACAGCCACGGAGGCCGATAACATCATCAGCTGACTTCTCAGCTCAGCAGCAGTCTTTTTCACCCGTTTCTAGGATTATGAAATACATATTTTGTGTGGCTGGCTAATGCCAAAGTTACAAAATCCATGTAATTAAGATTAATTTAAGAGCTGGATTGGATCAACTTGTGGCATCCACCCATTAATTAAAAGAAACACTTTGAATTTCAAGCGGCTGCCTTAATATTTCACTCTGTGCTGGCACTGTTAACCTCAAATTGGCAAGCAAGATGCGAGTGCCCAGGTGCGAGAGGCTGGGGGCCATTGGTTAAGAAAGGCTGCCTGCATCGGGAGAGAGATGCCCTCTTCTGGAAGGTGAGTACACATTATCTGTACTGCACTGCCCGACTCAGTGCTTGTTTGAATACACGTACATACACTCCTGGCTAAATACACACAAGCATAAAATCTCTTTCCTTTTACACAGACTTATGCACATATGACACACACCCTTCCAATGCCACGAACACGCTGTACATAGACGGTTACCTGCGATGATGACACATTTGACGTATTAGATGAATGTTTATTGGTTATTTCTGAAAGTTCGGGCTTTTTACTACATATGCATATGTATATTACCTCTAGAGAAGAGTACGTAACGTCCGTATGTGTTAGTTTTTATGAGCAACGCAAAGACAACACTGAAATGGATATGTGTTCAAAGTTGTAGGGAAAGTATTCCAACCCAGCAGAATGAACAGTGACAAACCTGCACAAGTTCACATGGACAGCTTTGCAGGTTCTTTGAGGGTCTTTTCTGCTCAACTCATCTCATCTTTCCATAGAATCTGACCATTGTTATTATTTGTACTGTCCTAGCACCTTAAGTCTTAAACACGCTGACATTGCCTTTGCTGCATAAACAAAGAAGATCTACTACACTGCCCCAAAGAGCTTATGGTCTATAGTACAGAGTGTTAAAACCACACTATATGCTGAAACATAAAACTTCAGGTCCCAAGATTACCTTTCATTTGGAATGGATCCATTTACCCCTTGGGAACAAAATGAGAAATAACACAGATTTGGAATAACTTAGTTTTTCAATTTGACTATGTTGATCACCTCATGCATATATGGCAATATGAACAAAGATACACATACGCACCTTGGGATATACTGATGTATATGCATGTAAGCATATAAGCACATTAATTCAAAGAGGAAGTTCATTTCAATGAGATGATACACATGCACATAAAGTGTGTCAAATGTACAAGAATGTGGAGATATGTGCATATAAGGAGATTGCATTTATATGACCATATGAACGTGTCTATGAAGGTCCTTTAAGCAAACTTGTCAGAGAGTACATAAACTGTGTGTAAACAGCTGGAAAGACGCATAAGACCAAATGTTTTTTTCTTACTGTCACAGTACAAAAAAAAGTTAAGAATCTCTTCCAAATCCAGATTTTCTCTTGGATTCTACAGCTGCTGAGTCTATTTGTTTTATGTATTTTTTATAATCAGAATCGCTCTCATGCAAAGACATCATTTTAATTTATTTACAACAAAATCTCTCCCTCTTCCCTTTATGACAGGGTCTCATCTTGTTGGGTGGTGGTGGTGGGAAGTCTGCCCCAGCACCACATTCTCTTCTCTTCAGCACCTCCTGTTGGGTGCAGTTAGCCTGGTCTCTTCAAATATATCCCATCATTTAACCCACAGCCTGTGGCTGAATCAGAGATCAATAAGTCCCTCATAACAGCTTCTGCTGGATGAGATGTAAACCAGCCACTGTCTTTCTGCCTTATTCTCTCTATATCATTCCATCAGCACTCGGTGCTGTCTTAAGTACAAGGCTTTGATCAAACTAGTAGTTTCCCTTCCAGACATCATCATGATCCATATCCAACTATCCTTCAGCAGGGCAGGCTCCAACACCCCTTATTAGTGGCTTTGTATTTGCAGAATTGTGGCAAGTACAGGCTGGATGAGAACTTGCATATGTTTAATATAATCTAAATAACTGAGCAAGTACTAGATTTAGTTTAGTTTACGGATTGGTTATTCCCAATTCTATCACCTTTCTTCATTGCCTCTCCTGACACCCTGATCAATAGAGGTAATACGGTCACATTTCTGATACTAAAGCAAGTTTCAAACAAATAAAGGAATGACATATAAAGGCAGGTATAATCTTACCTGTCTGTGAAACAGGCACATCTGGAGAGCAGTACAGCAGATGTTCAACAGAGCATGGCAAAACTGTGGTCCAGTGTGTCTGCAAGGGAAAGGAAGGATTCGATTAACATGTTGTCCTGTACCAACTCTGAATCAGTTAACAGATTTATTTTTTTTTTAATAGGCATATCTGTGTTATTGTAACTTATATATGAAAGCAGGGTAAGGGTGAGAGGAGTTGTTTGAGGTTATCAGCAAGTGATCCAACAGTAGTTAGAAGTAAAACACAGAATTTAGGAGCAACACTAGAATTAAGGAGCAACACGGCATTGTCTATTTTTCCACCACCTCTGCTCAGTTGCACTTAAGAGTATCATGAGATCTTTAACAAGAGATGACCAGAAGATCACCCAAGAAGCTGCTGCAACTAATAACCAACACAAGTTTCCATGGTGAGGATTATAAGACAGCCACCTCTCCTGATACTAGCAGATCTCTGCCCTGCTGATAGACGTGAAGCCTACCTGCACCTGAGGCCAGGGCACGGCAGCAGATTTTGAGGTGTCAGTGTACTCTACATGTGTTCTCATTCTTGGGGAAAATGTTCATGATTATTTCATTTTGTGGCGGTAATGGAAAATACATTTTAGTGCTTGTGTTCTGCATTTGCAATTCATGTTCCCATACATGATTACATTAAGTCTGTGTTCTGTCATTTTTGATGAATGTAGCTTGTTTTCTGTAAAAAACAGACTCTGGGATGGAAAGTGACAGAAGTGAAGCTGTAACAAAGGATGATCAATTTTTTATGGCCAGCACCAAATGCAGGGAAGTCCCTGAATGTCTCTCTGAAGCTGGGGACCCTTCAGTCACGGGCTGAAGTATGACCCATTCCTGTCACCACACTGCTTCTGGCAGTCACAGGGCAACAGTGGCTAATGCTGCTTTCTTCTTTTGCCAAAGTTGATAAATTAGCTTTTCATTAATAGGTCACTGGCTGAGAGCAATTTTGCCTCTGCAAACAAGTGTCCACAGGTAAAAAGCAAGCAGCACGGCAAGCACCAGTGGGTGGGTTTGAGTCCCTTATTAACACAAGAACATCTATGATCCCCAGAGACATTGTGCTGAATAACAAACGGAGACCCTGGAGCAGGGGCTGCCTCTCCTGAAGTCAAAAAGCAAAGAAACCAGGGGAGAAAAAAAGGCATAAAGAAGAGAAGTGATTTAGTCAGAGGTAAGTGTCGGGGGCGCCATTGGAGGTTATCAGGATAGCTGCACTAAAGGTGACAACCTAAAGGACTCACTCAACTTCCCAGTGACTTCAGACTGGAAAATCAGAGTAATGCAAGGCAGGCATTCTGCTGGAGGTTTTAGCTGATCTTGTTCAGACTGAGACCCTGAGTAAGAAAAATTGATCCCATGTATTTGTAGGGTCAAAAGGTTTTGCCAATGCCAGTTCCAAAACCTGTCTCATGTTGCTTTTGTTCAGATGGTCACGAGCCAGATCTTGGTCTCTAAGAATCAACAGTAACCACCCTGAAGGTGGGGAACTGACCCAAGAGTTTTCCTGCTTCATAAAAGCTGAGAACAAGGTCTCCTGACACACACAGCTTGAGCTTATTCTGCTGTTCAAAATTCTTACTCAGGCTCCAGTGAATGAAGTTGCGGGGCTGCTGGATTTGCTTCTTGCCCCCCCACCCCCCGGGACATGTGCTCACCATAAGCAGATGGTTTCAGAGATTAAGTTCTAAGGAGGCATTAGCAGGAATATCTGCACACAGCGCCCCGGCAGCTGCCTGTGCTCACACCTGTTCTAAGTTTCACAGCTTTCAAAGAATCAGTGTTCAAGGCTTTTTTGCCCTTTCCTTTTTTGGAAAATAGAAGCTTTCAGGGCAAACACAGAGTCGGCTTCTACAGACACTCAGAGGTTTCTCCCCTTTGCAAACAGATTCCCTGGAGCTGCACCTCAGTCCAGATTTTTGGTTATCCTAGTCCAGGTCTGAAAGAGAACCAAGCTATTTCCCTAATCCAGAAACTACAATACCAAGGAAAGCTGCATCTTAGGTAGAAGTCAAAAGCCCTTCTCACAGGAAAGAGAACTCACAACTGTTCATTACCTTTAAATAGTAAAAAAATCATTGGATCACAACTGAAAGACCAAGGGACCCACACTTCAATGTATTTCTCTGGCCATGTTTCTTCTGATCATCAAATTTAATTCAGACAGACAAACAAGAAATATGGCAGCAGGTAGCACTGGGGGCTGTAACAGTGGTCTCCAGCTGCTGGGCACACAGAGTGTAACTCCAGGTGCTGCACTGCTGAGGATGGTGTCTTGTGCCATGGGACGTCACTAAATGAAGCTGGAGGTGCTGAGCTTGGGTCACTTTTCGCAGGAAACAGAAAAAGGATGTTCCTTCAAAAGAGGAATTTAGGCACAATGTAATCTGACACCTAGACATGCAGCCAGTCCATATAAATAACTAAAAAATCATCAGCAAAGCAACCACCTCAGAATGTCTCCTTCGTTTAGCCACGCTCTCCAGTTGCTTGCCATCAAAAAAATGCAAGTAAACTGGAAGTATTTCAGAGCCTACCATGGCATGCAAGTTGCCACACAACAGATAGTAAAAAGAAAAAAAATAAATATATACATACAATAATGAACATTTGATTCATTCACGTCTACCTGATTGTGGGAAGCTAGGAGATGAGTAGCCATTCTGGAGTGTTCCTGATGCATAAATAGAGTTCCTAGTGCATGTACTAACGCAGCCAGCACTCCTCAGAGCTACAGCATTTATGTGCTTGGGTGCACGTGCTCTCTACTATTGCAGTTCATGTGTCAGTCCCTGCAGCTCTCTGTACGGTAGCGCTGCATGTTGTCTCCTGTTCTCACAACTGAAGCAACAGTGTGATAACATTGAAAAACCCAATCTGCTGAGTAGTGATGAGTCTCTGTCACCACGCTTGGAATCCAAGATGTTTTTCCAAGGTGATCCATAGGTCTTTTCTCAGGCCTAGTGTAACCCCCACCCTCTTCCATAAGACCCAGCGGGAACGGTCTTATTCTTCACTCCCTCTCCTACTCAACACGACCCAGTGAAGTATAAACATGAAAGGGATGCTACTGGTAGCCAAAATCATTCCAGGCAAAGGCATGACCATCAAATAAGAAAAAAAAGGTGTAGAAGCAGCAGATAGAAATGAGATGGAAGAGAGTGGGGCTAGCACAGGAAACCAGAAGGAAAGGGAAGGTTCAGGAAGGAGGTGAAGAAATTTAGACTTTGCGCAGCCAGGCAAAAAAAAAAAAATTAAAGTGGAGAGGACAAAGATGGGCAAAGATGCCCCTTGCCTGCCCATGGCATTGTGCCACTCCTCTGTCACTCTGGTCCAAACACTCCTCACTTCTCTGCCAGCAGCACTCGTTGCTTATTAGCAACGTGCCATCTGCCTCCACCAGTGCCAAGGCACCAACCTCGGCCATCAATACAGATCTGTTGGTGACATCTGTTGGGACGCTCCACAGATACCAGTGGCTTTTCACCGCGCGCACTTGTTTGAAACAATGCTCAGCTGGTACCCGCCGGTACCGGGCTGACCCCCGCCCGCCGGCCATGCCCGACACCTCCTCCGCGCCCCCCCGCCCGCCGCAAGGCCAGGGCGCCACCTGCAGGCGGCGGGGGCTCCTGGGTTTTTCCACCCTTTGGAGAAACTCACAGTCATTTAGAGGGGAAAAAAAAAAATCCTTAACACTCCAGAAACACCCACATAATTGTCACGATAGTCTTCCCTTCCCTCCCTGTTTCTTAAAGAAAAATCTGCTATGCCTTCCTTTCCTCCCCATTGACTAGCAGATGGACAGTATTTGGTATCAGGATTACAAACATACTCTGCAGACCACTGTAAGAGCTGGACAAAGGAAGTACAGAACTGTTAGGAGAGGTGAACGTGGTTCTTGCCTAGTAAGGGAAGGAACGTCTGTCTTCCCCTTCCACAGAAATGAACAAACAGACCCCCAAATCACAATGGCCTGGCACGCAGAATGGCTACATGACATCTTGGTTAGACTTCTCTACCATTGATTACTTCTGGTTTATCCATTCATAGGACTGTGCAGCTCTGCTTGTGACCCTGATGCAGTGGGAGCTGATGCTTTGCCAGATGAGTAGGATTAAAAAAACTAGTTCCGATGCAACATGGTAAACATCTTTAGAAAACAGTTCTAATGAATTTAGGTGAAGTAAAGAACTAGCAAAAACCCAGTCGGTAATAGTGTGGCCTGAGGGAGTTCTGGACACCTGATTAAGAACATAAGGGTTAGCAGTCACTGCGCATCTCAGCAAATCTCTGCCCTCCCTCCACCACCAGGGTGTACGCCGTTAGTCACACCACGCTTTGATCCCTTGCCAACTGCAACTCCGTCCCCGCATGGAGGTTTCTACAGCGTTGCAAGGGTGCTCTGCGTGACACTGCCAGCGTCACCTAGTGACACAGCTATGTCCACTCCGTTAGACACCAGACTGCCACTCCTCTCCTTGCCTATTGACCATTTCCTCACATCAGATAGCAACGCGTTCAACAAAACTGGCGAGCCATTCTCAGTACCAGCAGAGTCAATACCATCCCAACGCCATCGAGATCTACTGCTCTCGTAAGATGTTAGCACTCTTATTTTAGATTCCGATGCTAGATCCTTTTTATCTCCCTCTCCATCGCAGGCTCCGAGGATGCTGGTGGGGGAGAGAAAATGGCCATACAGCTTGGGCAGAGGCTCTAGCATTAGAAACCCAAGGACCAGCTCCCAGCTCTGCCACTGTGACTCTGCCGTAATCACTTCGCCCACCAGTGCCTCAGTTTCCCCATCTGTAAAATGAGGATAATGATAATGACCTACCTCAGAGGGTGTGGTTTTCAGATGGGTTAGCGACCAGCACTACAGAAACACCCCCTACCAATAAATACCCCAGCCTGGCACTGAAGGAACCGAGGGCACCGCATCCTCCCCTCACTGATCCTGCTAAGGAGAAAACTGCTTGCCAGAGCTCTCCTGCTCGCGACTGCGCAAATGTCCAGCCAGCTCCATCCTCATCGAACCATCCTGCGTCTATTTGATAAAGACGAATATTGCTTTTTAAATAAATATAAAAACTCCGCTTCCTCCTTGGCGAGTTCATTTTGAGTCATTTTATCTCTTTCCTCCCCCTAGATTTTTCCCCAAATAATGTGATTAAGTGAGTCAGCGTTCTGCTTTCCCTGACAGCCTCTGGATTTAATTCAGTTTGAGGACTGTGACCTTTGACTCCTTTTTACTATACTAACCCAGCTAAGAGAACACTTAGCGATTTCTCCGCTTCCTACTGGGAGAGTATCTGGTGGGGGGTGAGAAGGGGGAGCAGGGGTGGAGGGGGGAGGAAGAGAAACAAACTTTCACATAAAATTATGGTATATGGATAATTGAGAAGTTTAAAAACATGAATCTAATTGTGCTGTCCCTTGAGAAGCAGATATTGAGCCATCCTATAAAAGGCTTGGAGTATCCCAATGGTGATTTATTGCTAAATCCTAGTATTTTTCAATACATTATAGTTTTTAAATTGTGTTTAAATTGAGTGTAGAAGAGCAGAGGCCATTAGGAGATGCAGAAATGATGATTATATTTAAATATTCATGCACGCAGTACCTTATTATTGAATCTGAACACTAACAAAATCAATATTAAGTGCGGTTTGACATGAATTTATTTATGAATTTCGACTTTCTAAGTACTGTATTTTTTCACTCAAAAATTGTGAGTATAATGTAGTAATGATATCAAAACAGAGTGTCAGAGAGCATTAGCTGAGGAGGTTATAAACCTCCGTATTACAGGGCCCCATATCGCCCTCAAAAGTGCTTAGTGCACAAAACCAAAATGTTTTTTCTTTTTTTTTTTTTTTTAAACACGTAAATACACACACACACTCCCTCAGAAATAGGAAGGAAATTCTCTGTCGGAAATTGCACTGCAGTGGCTTTGATTGCTCTCCGAGCCCGCTTCAGGGACCAGGCGAACTGGGATTTGAAGACAGACAAACCTGAATGGAGTGCTCTGGGCATGTGGTTTGTGGGGGCACTTTGGTGCTTCGAGGGGAAGCTGGCAAAAAGACAACAGCCCACAAGCAGAGGGTGCAGTCAGGGTCCCAGCCAGAAAAGAACCAAATATATCAGTCTGTACCTAGAAGCCACAACTCCTGTCCTACTCGGCAGTGCTGGGTCAGTCACACTGGGAGCCCAGAAGGCAACACCAGTCAGAAATATTCTCATTGAAAGAGGCTGGTGGGAAGTTGTGCTCAGATCGGCTGGTAGGTCCAGTAGAAAAGGATGCCCCACTTCCCTTCAGAAATGTAATGCCAGAAAGAATGGAATCAGGTAGATGGTCTCTATTCATAAGCAATGCGTAGTAATGCAGGTATCTCAAGCAGTTTTCCCTCAAAATGATGCAAAGATGGGGAAAGTGGCTGGAAATCACCCCCCTTTGTCCTCTCAAAAAAACCCACAAGTGTCCTATATTTTGCATGCTTCCTTTTTTAAGGTGTTAGTATCTCAAGCAGGACACTCAGTAATCAAGTTGGAACTTCCCCAGGAAAGAGAAAGACAGCTTTCTAAAGCTTGGCACTTGGTGCCACTCATTTACCCACGATCATTTATTTAATAGTAGCACTGCAGCAATCCCCCTGCTTCACTGACTCCCTGTCCTTGCAATTCAGACATTGCTACCCTATCACCATTGCCACCTGTGGAAACCTGGTGGGTTTTCCATGGAGCTTTCACTCCCTACTGCTTAAATGATCAGAGATTTCAGCTGTGGAAGATAGAAGCCTTTTTGGTTACGGGAGGGGAAGAAGAATAATTAAGGCTAAAGCCTTGACATAAGGGGACCCAGAGGTGGGGTTTTGTGCAAATCTATCTACAGATAAGTGATGTATATTAAAAGCTACTGCCCTTCCTCCCACACCAATTCATTTCAAATGTGAGAAGAGTTTTTAAGATTTATTTGCTATTGACAGGAATCTGGACTGAGCCCTCCACATGCTGTATTGTGCATCCTCCTTTGAGTCCAGCCTTGGTTCAAAATACTATGCAGCTCACAGGAGATGACACTCACCCCACTTTCCTTCTTTAGTATTAAACACTCCTTATCCTGGCATCATTTCCTATGGATAGGGCTATCCTTTCTGCTTGGGAGATGCATAACCACTCATGTTAAAATAAGACAAAACAATTTTGCTACGTCTAAGTCCAGTCCATTGTCAGGAGTCCACAAGAGGCAGCAATAAATAACATGGCAGCAGGCTTTTCCTAGACTTTGCTCTTTGTAGAGTGATACAGAAAGAAAAATAGTCTGATCAAAGAGAAGCCTCATTCGTTTTTGTCTTTAGCTTCCAACCATGAACAGGAACCAATACCTACTGAACCCAATGCAAAGCCATACTGCCTTCAGTAATACCAAGGGCCAGACATTCAAAGGGCTAGTACTTAAGAGGGCTTGAGCACTTCTTTGAAGTAGATTGTCAAAGAGCACAGCCCAACATACTCATCGTTTTCTCAGGTCTCTACAATATGAGGTGTTGGCAAGCAAGAGCCAGAGATGCCAGGCAAAGTGCACAGCACAGGAATGGTGCTGCAGTCCTACAGGAAATCTCTTCTGCTACAAAGACTTCTTGGTAAGCCCTTCAGCAAGGTGAACAACATTCTGCAAAGTACAAGCTATAGACAATACATCCCTGGAAGTCCTTTTCGGATGCAGAATTTCTGCTCAGATTAATCTTTCCTTCCTCCTTATTCTGAGGCTTGCCTCTCTCTTCTCTGCTCATACTAGCATTTCCCAGTACAGCCTGCCAGGCTCTTAATGGATTGGCAACGTTCTTCAGGGACTGGAATTGACACAGAAACCCATGTAAAGTATCCCCTCTTGGAAGGGGTTTGATCATGGAGCACTGACATGATGGCAGATCACACTGCATACACAGAGGCCGCACACGACAGGGCAAGCAGCAGCAAAAACATCACTCATTAAAATTAATTCCTTCCTCATTTTCATCTTAAAAGGAATGCTCAGATTTAGTGGTCTCAGCTGAGTCTCTGATGGATAGAGGTCTGCATTAACAGAGCCCAGCATACCCAGTTTTACTTGGTTTATGCTCTGCAGAATGGATTAATTCAGAGACTTTTCCAGGAGTAAGAACTAGTGGAAGAGTGCAAGACTAAGGGACAGCATGGGAAAAGACTTTGTGGGTCACTCAGTGAAGTCTCTGTTACCACATGGATCCACACTTGTATCACCTCTTTGTTAAACCCCAAGTGAAGGGGCTTAACACTTCACACTGTAAGATTCGAGGGACCACACAGGCCTAAGGAAAGCTTACTATTTCAAAGGTTCGAGACCTCTCAGTTTGACAAGGAACCCAAGCAGCAATAGCACCTGGGTGTCAGAAGCTGAAGTCTTGATCAAGATCAGGGAATCACAGTACTGAAAACAGTAAAAATGTACAAGAAAGACATCTCCCTTTCTATCTTGGTAAGAGGTACAGCATAAAGAGCACTCAACAACATTCAGCACCCAACCTTTAGTCTAAGCTTTCGGTAAAAATAGTCAGTTCTTAACAGCACTATGGCTTCCATCAGTGCTACCTTCGGCGATTAAGGACAGGACAGTTGAGATGCCTTGGAAGAGGACATCAGACTGAAGTGTCACTGGTCTGACCCAGGTACAGCAATTCCACATTTCTCATGAGATCTCTTTCCCAGAAATGCTGAACACCATCTTGGAAGCTGTGCACACAAGAGATGTCTAATGCTGGCATTATTTCTAACACTAACAACTCGTTAAGTTTTTCCACTATGCATCTGTATCAATATTTTAACACAACTGTTACAAGGAAAATTGCTTTTTTTTGTGTGTCTGCGTCTCCTCCCTCCCCTACTCTCTCATTAAATCAGCATGACAGATTTTAGCCTATTCCATAACTAAGTGAATATCTCGGAAATTTAAAATCCCCAAAGCACAGTGACGGGTTCTGAAAGCTTTCCAGTGGTGCAGGGTATGAACAAACTCAATGGGCTTCGATCGTTCCCTCCCTTTATTGTAACTATTTGTAGGCTGCTGTGAGAGCGCTCAAAAAAAACCAGTGGGATCAACCCAAATCTCAATAGGAAATAAAGAACCCATGTAAAACTTTACAACCATGAGATTCAGCAGTATGACCACAACAGGACTAATTTCTCAGGTAAGGTTATCTACATCAGTGTAACACCACCACCAAGTTTGATCTGATAATTTATAGCTGGCTCAACTTGGTTTAAGAGGCAACAGAAGGAGTGGAGCAAGGGGGGATCCATTACACTAAAGTGGAAGCCAGATATCAGGATATGGATTGTACAATCTATAGATGGAAAAGGAGTAAAAAGGTCCCATCCAGATCAGTTCCCAATACGTGCAGACCAGCCACTTACTGGTATTTGGAGATATGACTAAAATGCATTAATGAAAGATAATTACCTCAGAAGATCAGCATAGACAAAATGGTCTGTAGTGGGGGCAACAAGCAGAGTATTCTCAAGCAGAGCCAAGGGAAAAAAAAAAAAGGATCATTCATCGGGGAACTGATAAGAAAACCCCAAGAAGAAATTGGAGGTCTTTGATGTGGAACATTCACAAGCATTTTGGGGGGGGGGCATTGGTTGGGTGAAGAAAGTGCTATCACCAAGGAAAAAAAAAAAAACAAACCCTCTTTTCCAGTAAATCGATGTATTTTGCTCTAATTTTATTAGGAATATAAAAGGAGCCTTTAGAAAAGTGCTTAGAGAGCAGAAAGAAAAAAAGAAGAGATAGGGAAGGCTAGCAGTGGAAACATTAGTCTGTCTGTATTAGGAATCCCATACTCACATTTTATTGTTACTGTCAGGATGCAAAAGGCAGCGCTTAAAACAAAATAATACATAATGTATTACAGGGGCATAAACATCAGCAGTCATTTTTATTTTAAAAAGAAAATGCAAAAAAAATATGGAGATAGCTTGCAAGTGAGGGATCCAAGGCACAGCATTTATATCTGTGTCCACTGAGATAATCAAAAAGGTATTAGAGCAGCTGATGGAAGAGGGTACCACAAAGGACTCCTCAGCAGTTTACCACTGTGCTCATTACAAGGTGGCTGTGGAAGCTTGTTCAAAGGAATCACGGGGTCAATTTTTAGGTTGGGTGGGAATTTACTCCAACTCTAAATATGAGATGATATTTAAGAAAATAAACTCCATGCTTTTGAATGACTACTAAAGAAAATGGGGTTTGTACATTTGTGCACATTTTAGAAGGAATGAAAGGGTAGGGAGAGAGAGAGAAGAAAGATGCAGGAATAAGGAGTCATTTATGTTTTCCAGCCAGTCCTTTTCAACCATTACTCTTCTGTTGTGCTTGCCTTATCTATGTTGACTTCTGCTTTTTTAGGTAGCTCCCTTAGACTCTGCACAGCACACCTGAATCTCGGAGTCTAAATCCAGCATCTTTTGTCACTGCCATAATATAAATAAATAAGCTTTATAACTGCTTGGCACAGAAGCAAGCAATGCACGTGCCATCTGTCTTGCCTGATGGGACCACTGCAGGGGAAGGAGGGGTCCTGATGCTGCAAGGACCCTCTCCCACAGACTCCACTTGTCAAATTCCTTTTCCTGTATGTCGGGGACTCCTTTTCTCTTAGGAAGGTTCTAGAGCCACACCTGCTTCGTAGAGCAGTCACTAAAGTCAGGAATGCAAAGTACATCACGTGAGTAACAGTGGAAAGCGCAGGTAAGATGCAATGAAGCAGCATTGGGAGGGAAATGAAGGGGATTTTAAATACAGAAAATAGCCCCTTTAAATATTTCAACTGACAGCTGCATCTAACACCCCCCAGAACAGCTGGATCCTCCTCTAAAAAGAAAAAAACAAAACCCCCAGCTTTTTCCTCTCGCTCCCTGTGATTCTCTGAAGGCCTCAGGGGGTACTTGACCCCCCTGTTTTCCTATCTGGTGGGACTGTTTTTGCCACAACATACGCACCGTAACATGGCATGGCCACAGTTTGCTGATGGGATGATGTCAAGAGGATGCGACTGCTGGTGGCCTGAATGGCTAGTCATTTGGAGGACAGCGAAAGAGGACTGGGGAGGCAGGTTGGCCAGAGGGCTGGGAGGAGGCAGGTAAGAAATGAAATAGGCAGAAAATAAATAAAAAATAATAATTTAAAAAAAAATCAAACTTGCTCTATTTCCTCATTTCAAATGATCTGGAAAACAAAGGTCTGCTCCAGGAGCCAGGAATTATTGAGAAGCAGAGTTTAGAAGTCCCTTATGGAGGTGATAAGCATCGGAAATGGATGAATTAAGGAGTTCTACAGTTCTGGAGGACCTGCTCTTGAGAATTGGAGAAGAGTTAACATCTAAAGCTGGGTTTCATCCCCAGCTATGTTACTTGCTTCACTTCTCAGTACCTGAGATTAGCTACAACGCTTAACAACTTCACCAAAACAAATAAGGATATCTCTCTTAAAAGGAGGACTCTGGAGATGATCAGCATTAGTGGGACTCAGCAGTGTGTTTATCTTTTATACAACCACAGGTATATAGTATTTGCTGATTTCAGGTAGTCTTAGAGGATACTACTTCCTAAAATTAAAATAATTACATGCATGCTAGAATTCTCTGCTTGGGAGAGAACTGTGGGTGGTAAATCTGAGTGAAGATAGGCTGATGGAAGGAGGTAAGCAAATACGTTGCTGGACAGGACTGTTTTATGAGAAGTTGCTTCAGGTCAAGCCTGAAGGGCAGAAAAGAGCTGTGCAGAGAAGAGCTCGTTGTGCACCTGTTTGGATAGTCCTTGCAGTCTCCTTCCTTTCAGTGAAAATTATACTGTTTAAAGCAAAATAGAAAGAAAAAAAAAAAAGGAAAACCCATAGAAGAAATTATGAACAGCTTGTGAAAATTCTGCCCACAACCCATGGCCCAGAAGACAATCTTCCCCTCCCTCCCCTCATGCCAGCTCGGTGACATGTTTCCACTTCATAAATCTCGTCCCTGATTGAGAGACAGATCTGGGAAACAGCCCCTGGGGGAAACAGTTCCTGAAAAGCCTGCGTACCAAGCCAGAGGCATCTTCTCATTGAGGTACAAAGCAAATAAAGGCCTCATACTCCTTGCAACTGCACGAGGGTTCTTGGCACCATCTAGTGCCAAGAAAAGAGACTACGGAAATCAAGCTGGAGAGGAGAGGCGTTTGAAAAAAACTGGGAGAATCTGCTTGGGTAGTCGGGGTAGCTCTGCTAGCGCGAGGAGGCCAAAGTAAATACTTGCCATCTCCAGATGCTCTTTGTACAGCAGATTCTTCCTTGTAGCAAACAAGCTAGAGGGGATGCTACATTATACAGAGAAGCATAATGGAATCTAGCTGGAAGGCATTACCTGCTGTTCTTAGTGGCAGGTTTGGGACTACAGGCGGGGCTGTACATGCCAATGGTGTGTACCCTCCCCTCCGTCCTGCAGACAGCAGTGGGATGGCCAATGATGGCTTCCAGAGCACACGCCAAAGCCCGGAACCCTCCGAGGAATCCTGAAACCCTGAGCTGCAAGTGAATATGGAAGACAATATAAGGTAATATTAAGGCCACAGACTCTATGAAAATGGACTTGACAGAGGGTGTAACTATCACTTTATGAGCAAAGGAAAGTCATTCATCAGGGTGCATTACTCATCCACTTCCCTCCTCTCCTGTACAGCAAGAATAGTAAACAGTTGCCCAAGTTACACAAAACAATCAGCATTTAAAACAAAACAAAGCTTCTCGTTTTTCAAGTTTTCCTGGAGCCACCTCCCTTCCTGTCCAGGCACATCAACTTTCATCTTTCCTGAACGTAGCCATCACTACCAGGCACATGGAACTGCAATGACACTGAGCCCTAGTACTGAACCTCCAGGAAAGTTACCACCAGGAAAAGGCTACTGGCTTGTGATGTTGACAAATTGGGGCATGTGAGCTTTGGAATACTGCAAGCATCACTCCTGCCTGCAGTCCTCAGAAAGCAAGTGAAGGAATCAATGAACTATCCAGGAGTAATGTTCTCAAATCAACTCAGCTCTTCATCTTTCTAAGGGAAGGAAGCCAAGGACCATGCTGAAACCTTAACCACAGGGCCTAGCCACTCTGTGGACACTAAAGATGCCAGGGCAGTTTCCCAAAAAGCAGGTGTTAGCTTTGGCATCCTCGGCCAGTGTTTACATTCCTCCTTGCTGTTACAAAGCAGCCTTTCCGTGCAGTTAAGAGCCAGATCCCCAGAGGAATGTAGGTGCCTGATTCCAATTTCATTGGGAATAAGATGTCTCTGTATCTCTGAACCTGGATTACAACGCTTCAGAATCCCTGACAGGCAAATGGGTGTGGGAGAGTTTAAAGCCCATTTCTACCCCATCTTGAAATTCGTGTTATTGTTCATTCCATATAAAGCAGTTCTGAAAAGCTCCCAAGCCAAAACTCCCCACTTGCACAACAGGGTAATGATTTACATTCACTTTGCTTGGGTGCAAATGATACCTCGTGGTGCAAGGAAGCAACAGGGATCCAAACTTGTGACAGTTAAATGGGAAACCCACGGCAGTGGATCAGACAATGTGGGTACAATCCTGCTACCCGCAATGCTCAATACTGGAAACATGCAGCACACTGCAACAGCATCCATTCTGCAGCCCTGTCTCCTTTAAAGACGTGGACACATGCAGTTTTAAAGTGCTTTAAGCAGCTAATTAGGGTGTCTTCCCCTCCTTTATCCCACAAGATGATAATTGCATTATAAAAATGAATATGTAACTAAGCAGAAACCACAGGAACGGTGATGGCAGAAAAGGAGATGGAACCAGCAGCAGCCTCACTCCACAGTCACAGGTGGAAGCCCTCACATTAGAGAGACTAGCTCTCCAGTGCGGTTTCTGTAGCTGTGGGGAGGAAAACCTCGAAAAAGCCCCACATTATTTAGAGTCACAAGAGTCAGCGAATGGTTTAGTGCTTAAACAATCGATGTCAGGAAGAGAGAAGATCCGTGAGAGCGTGTCCGCCTCTTGCTCTCCCTGCATACATCTCCCCAGAATGTCTACAGTCATCAGGGTAATTTAGAGAGGAGAAAAAAAAAGACAGACTTGGCTTGGCCTAACTGGGGCTATCACTGTAATTGTGGAAGGAAGTGAGAACACACCAGCAGGGCCCCAGGGAGTAAAGAGCAAAGTGAGGGGAATGGAGACTGTATTTGTGGGACCCTGTGAAGCTGCAGAAGTGTCAGCACAGTGATGCCTGAGGGTGGAGCAGAGCGAAGGCAGTTAGATCCTCCTGAAACAGCAAATAGCAAAGGATCTGGGTTTGGAACAGAGCCTCACGGCTAGCACACTCTTAGTTTCCCTCAGTAGGTAACACCATGGATGATCAGGTAACTGGGCACATTCTCCATACATTTAAAAAGAGACATATCGTTGTAAATAGCTGCAGGGATGATAAACACCTTAATGCTTTCAGAGAGGAAAGGGGGGACTCTTCCTGCCTCCAGTTCTTCACTGCCCCCTGCGGTGCACAGGCAGCCTCTATTCTGCCAGTCCATTCTTCCACATCCAGTGCATTATTATGAACCCTCCAGCACACACAGCTAATTAGGGAAAATATCCTTTCTAGCAATTTAAATGATTTTGGCATTTTCAGGAGGGCACATGTAATATTCAAATTACTTCCACTCTGCGCTGCCTTGTCTTGCCTGGCTCATCTTCCCAGGTGAATTTGTAGTCTCTGAAATGCTCTAATTTCCCACACAAGCCATGTCAAATATAATTTTGGTGCAAAGTTGGTAATTATACGTAACATCAGTCTGATGTTAAAAACACTGAAAAATTTAGCAAGAAGAGACGAATGGAGAGACACAAGTCTGAGACCAACGAACGAAAGGCGTGCGGCCCCCTTAGTATTTGCGCTCGTTAATTAATAATAGCATGTTTTCAGGAACTGAAAGGATGTGTTTCCTGAACTGACTGGAATTCACTTAATGTCCCAATTACGTTGTCTCAGTGAAGAACTTTGGTCAGGTCTCACTGAAGAGCCGCAGCTAAACCAAAAGCAAAATCCAGGCTCCCCACTGAAGTCCATCACAGTTGCAAGGATATGTAAAGGAGCAGAAATCTCACCCTCGGGCTCAAACCCAGAGATTAGATTGTCTCCTCCTCTGCCACCCTCTGCTGCAAACCCCTCTGAAGTAGTCAAACAGATTTGCATCAGTGAGTCACCAAGTGTATGGATATATATTAGAATAAGTGTAATTATAACTGCTGGCCCCAAAGTATTGGGCAAACATTTTAACAGACTTGTTCCTTGGCTCCAAAGAGAAGAATGAACACGAAGAGTGAATTATCCGACCCCATCATCAACTCCTCCCCAAGGATGCCTGGTCTGCTTACTTCAAGGAGCATCCCAACTCAGCTTGCTTTTTGACACCATTATCCCAGCACGCTGGCTGCCTGTCAAACACAGTTGAGAATCCCTGAGTTAACCCATTCCACTCTCAAATCCATTCCAGCAATAACTGCTGGGAGTCACAGAGCCATTTGCTCTGAAGTTATTGCTCCTAGTAATCTATTCATGACGTTAATACATTACAGAAGGGAAAATCCAGATCTCTCATCATTGCTGTTTGAACAGGAGTTTCTGGCTCATGTGAGAACTTGGACCACAGCTGTTAAGGAAGGCTTGCTTCATTTGGATCCTGAAGGCTTTATGCCAATAGTCAAGAACCATAATAACCATGTGCCTGATCACATCAGTAAATGTTACAGCCAAGCAAGGCTTTGACCCCAAAGGATGAAATGAGAACCACTGAATAACAACTATTATTTCAGAGGAATGAGGTTTTTAAAAAACAGAAGAAGCCTCAAATAAACTTGAAGTTCCTGGACGTATGCAAACCCTGCTTTTACCACCTATTAGCCATTGTGTGCTGGATACAGAGATTCAAGAGCTAGTCTTGAATTTCAGTCTTAGTGTTTAGTATGTCACACCCCTCTCTTTCTTCAATCCCACATTAGAGAAAAGGAAAAGACCTCTTGTTTTGGAGAATGAACACTCCTTGGCTTTGCAGCTCACTCCACCTACTCCCTTAAAATCAGTTCTGACTCTTCATACCCTTTTTCACTCTCTTGAGTTTGTGCTGCTCATTTAACAGTGGCTGGCTGTGCATAAACAGAAAATCCATCATGCTCAGACCACGAGGACCAGAGAAACCCAGAAGCTTTCACCACAGCTTTATGTGAAGAGATTAAAAAAGATCTATGCAGCTCCAAGCAAACAATGAGCAGCATAGGATTATGGATCCGGAAAGCACGACCCGCAGTCCTGTTTAAGGGTACTTGTTGCAAGGAGCAGAGACAAGAGACAAAAGGAAAGGTTAGAAGAGGTCTACAGAAGATCAAGGCATATACCTTGAACAAATATACATTGATGTTACCTAGCCAGGAATATGTTAGTTCTGAGTTAAAGACTACCAACATTGCTGTTGAAACTTACTATATTTACAAATATTTGTAAAAGAAGCAAAAGAAGACAACACAGACTTGGAAGGGGAAGCTTCCCCCCCCCCCCCCCCC
>NW_015090833.1:3049198-3071418 GCF_001431845.1 Calidris pugnax
CCCCCCCCCCCCCCCAAGATCTTCTAAGATCTCATCTCGAAGCAGTTATACACTGACCCTTTGCTGAACATCCACGTATTGCTTTATACTAAATGCATAGCTTACATTTGACAAAAAGGGGGTTTGGATTCGCAACGAAAATTCTTAGGAGGCATCTATCTAGCCTCTAAGAACAGCAGGACCTTACTGTAAATATCTGTTGAGATAATTATTTCACAATCAACCCATTGCAACACAACAGTAGCCACAGAATCTCTAACTCTTACCTACTGGCTTGACTACATCAAGAATATGCATTTATACACTAATTAGATAATCACACATATAAACACAACTGATATGCAGGATACATTAATTTACTTGCCTGTTCTTGAAAATCTGGTCTTGGCGCATTTGATTGTTTTACAGGATTTCCATCCCACTGTCCAGTTGCTCATTCTGCTCACTGGCTTATTCTGAGTTATCATGTGCTACTTTACATACACTCCTCGCCCTCTACAGCTTGTTGGCATCGAGAAGGTAGTTTTACTGAACATATTGTGGCCATGACACAATGATCACATAGCTCATCAAATGCCTTCTACTGCCTCAATTTTGCCAAAACACTGCTTATGAGACCACACAATAAACTTCATCAATAGACTCATCAGAAATGACCCTTTTCCCCAAAATGGGTTTACTTTAGCTTGGATAACTATTGGTCTACCCAATACCCCCAAAAATGTTCTGGGTCACAACTATGAGAGTGGAATAGGGGCATGAAAAAGCAGTGCTTACTTGAGCTTCCCTTACTACAAGAGACATGGAGCACCAGGAAAGCTAAATGCCTATTTAGAAAGAATCCTGTACTCTAGCATGTGGACTTTTAATGTAGCTGTGATGACTGACAGCTCATATTAATAGATCTTAAAATTTGGTTTTTTAGACTGTAAATTCTTCAGAGCAAGTCCATGACTTTATACTTTTGCACGCTACTAGGGATAAACAATGGTGTGAGATTGTGCTTTATGAAGCCCCTAAGATCCTCAGATACATGCAGCTTTCTAAACATAAAGAGTGATGTGCTTTTCCTTCTCAGTCTGAAGTGATAATGTGCAAGAGACAGAAGAATAGGAAAAGATGTCATTTGACATCCAGTTTCCTGAGTGCTAAGCATCTTTCCTTGCCATTTTGAATCATGCCTGCCTTTGTCTCCAATGGAAGGCCAGGATATGGCGAGGTAGCTGGACAAATAAATAGTTCCTTTGCTGCCATGGCAATGGTGCAAACAGACTAGAGCACCTGCCAAAGGAAGTTGTCATAAATCACAAGTTGGTCAATTCTGTTTAGTTTCCAAGCAAGGGTTATGCAAACTGGTTGGAAAGTTCCTCACCAAGGAGCCAATTTTCATTTTCTTCAGGAAAGTAAAATGTTTTCTCTTTAGTGCACTGCTTTGCAGATTATTCAGTTTTTCCCTCAACTTCCTACCCAGTTCCTCAGAAACATCACTTAATTCCAGTGTAGTTTGAACTCTGCCAGAGCATTAGGAACATAAAGCCACTTTCCTATGGTCAGATTTTTTTCACCTGTGACTTAACAAAGAGTCAAATAGACCCAGTGCAGAGAAACTGCCTACCTTCAGGAGTGAACCATAAGGGTGAGCTAGGAATGTGGAAAACATGCCCTCTCCTGTCTCACTCCACCTTCCAGCAAGGAAACAGTCCTTACAAGTCTGCAGTGCTTCCTGCAGTCTCACTGATGCACCAGGACAGTATTCTCTGCTGTGAAAAGGAATTGTGACTCTTATGCCTATAAGCTCATTCCTTTTGGGACTGAGACAACAAACTGGAGACTTTCTGCCCTTCGTACTGGGGAATGAAACACCATGCAGACACCGCCACCAGCAAAATGAAATCCAGCTTGTTCTTTGACAGCTTTTGGTTTTGTGGGCTATAATCATTGAAATGTCTGGGAAAGGGGGAGGAGGTTCTGCTCCATCATTTGAGAAGCTGCACCCTCAGCCTGCTTTATAAGGTACCCAGTTGGCAACACTCTCCCATGCGTGGCTCTGTTCCTGCTTGGGGTGGCCAGCTAACAAAACTCCACTGCAAACCTTGCTGAGTCCTGTCAACACTGCATCTCATCTGGGCTAATGTAAACCAGAGCTCACCCTCCATCCCCGGGAGGGGTCAGATATAGTTGTAAAGCATGAGAGTGCTGACAGGGTCTCCAGCAACATGCTCCTGTTGTATCATTAGGTCCATATTCACTGCATCTCAGACTCCTCCTGGGTGATGCCTGGGTTTATTCTGATGCCAGAGACATTCTGCAGGCAGAGACAGGCTTCTTCCCAGTTCACCCAATTCCAGTTTGCCCAATTCCCCCCTCCAAGCTTCATATTTACACCTGTGCTAAGAGAGTGCAAAACTACCCAATCAAAACAGTGGAGTATTTGTCCTTCAGATGCCTGATGTTTAGGTGGCACAAAGCAAGAAGAGATTTGGCTTCTTCCTGCTCTGATAATCCCTGCTTGATTTACCAGCCCCTCCAGCTGGTGGGGCAGATATGACAGGACAAAATTAATTCCCAGGCTAAGCAGAAACCTCCTGTCCCAAAGTCTACAAAAGTCAGCAGAAAAAGTGATGGATTTCAGCGGACACTGACTACGTGCAGTCTCCCTAAGAATAGTAGAACAGCAACAGCTTCACCTGCAGAAATATTCATAACAAACAGGTAAAACCTCACAATAATATTTGCATATGGGTAGGCAGTCCCCTAAGGAGCACAATCTGTGCTGGTACTGGACCAAGAGAAGGCCTCCATGGCTTAATGGTTCCTTGTGAAACACACTGATCTGCTGCAGGCTCTTCCTTACCCAAGGTAATTCATCAACTGACTGGTCCATCTAAGGCAGCAGCAGGGAAGCAAACAGCTGGAAAAGGGATTTTGTCTTTCTGTTACAAATGTCCTGTGGCCTGGCACAAAATAAAGGACACACTGATCACTGTCTTCAAGGCCTCTGAAAGAATTTAATGCTAACTGAAGTTAATTCTGGACTCCTTGTTTCGACAGAGAGGATGAAGGAAGAGACAGAGTGAGAGCGCCAGGGGAGAAACTGATTTCCCGTCATTTCATTTCATTATTACCAGAATCAAATAAGCAAAAAACTCACGCATCAGGCTTTTATAATCATGAGATCTGAAAATGAATGAATACATTGGATTACTTTGTACTGACTTGACTTCAGAGCCTTTACAGTGATAGAATTTCAGATTTCTTTTGGAGACTATTGATGTCAGAACTTGCCTTTGACTCATGCAAGTAAGAAAAAAAAAAATCTCACCTAATCATAGGAAGCCACAGCTGGGTCTTTAAGTAAAATGTCCACCCAGTTCAATTCTACTCGCATCACTGTCTCCTGAGGTTTGGAAATGAATTACCATTAACCAGAGGGGCAGAATTAGACACAGAAGAGTAAAATCCAGCAGTATGGAGTGGTGTTTTTGGTGTTGGTACTTAAAATGGACTTCACAGCACATGCCACCATAGTTCTATGCTTTAATTTCCCCATTTCCCCATCCAAACACACTCAAATTGTTTTAAGAAGTAGGCTGAAGTACCTTTGGTAAGCACTGCTTGATCACAAGAGAGTCTGTAGCCTACGGATGTGGTTAACTGAAGGAGTGTGGTGATGAAGGCCCCAGATCAAAGTCTTGCTGCTGAAGCAGGTGATGAGCCAGCTAAAATTTGGGATACACTCATGGTTTTGACTACATAATTGTAGAATGGTCTCCTATAGTTTTTTTTTGTTGAAACCCAGCCTGCCTGTTACCAGCGTGATATAATCCAGCAGCATCCAACCGGCTGCTGCCACCCTCTGCCTTCCCCCACCCTCAACACTGGCGGATATGTCAAAGCAAAAACATCTCTGCATTTCTGATCTCCCTGGGGTCACATCTGTTTTGAGTCAGGCTTCTCATTTGGTTCCAATCCACCGATTTCCTGCTACTGTCCATGAAAAAGAGAGTGCGACTCTGTGGCTTCCCCTGGGTGTAATGGTCTAATCTGTACCTTGTTGTGCACTGTAGAGGGGAGGGGGAATCAGTGCTACTTGGGAGCAGATTTCTCTTCCCTTATGATTGCACTCTGTTCTTATGCAAAGCACCTTTATTCTTGCTAGCAGTGGCAGCCCCAGATGTCCTGGTGCCCTCCCTGTATCATCCATATTCCTCCGGCCTCCTAATTGAATCCTTCCCTGGCTGGGACAGGCTTTCTTCATTATGGTGAACTGGATCTAATTCTACTCCCTCCCCTCCATCTCCCAGTCCTTCCTTGTGAACACAGGGCAGGCCCCACAGAGCTTCTGTGGGTGGATGACCGCACCAGTGAACTGTTCTTGCAGCTACTATAATGTTGCTCATGAGGTTAACAGAGCAGGAAAGGCCCAGACAGGTACAAGGTGGTAAAGGCATCTTCTCTGCCAAGATTCTGGCAGCATTAAGATGCAGTTTAGTTCCGAGAAATAACACCTAGTTCTTTTAATCTATGGCTTTCAAAGTAATTTAGATAAAACATCAGGGATTTGCAACTGGTGAAGTAGCATAAGAATTCTCACAAGAGCAGCAGCAGAGCCCAGTAGTTGAATGGGTCTCTTCCACCCTCATCCCATAGGATTCTCCCTGTAGGAGGTCAGTATCCATAAGCAATGTTTCACTCATGGTCTGAACAAGGCAGGGCAATATAAACAGAATAAGTTATGGTTTTTTCACTCTCGTCTACTGAAAGTCTCTGTACTGGGGAAGAGTTCAGTCCCCTTACCTTATTTATCTTTTGCCCTCTTAATCGTAGGGCAAATCTTAGTAATCTATCTAAAAAGATAGATTACTCTATATTGAACCATACAATACACATACAGAGATTCAAGTTTTCTTTGAATGCTCTCATTCTGGAAGCAGGAGTAATGTAGCAGTATCACCACATTTAAGATGACTCTGCCATGAAGGAAATTGCGTTAGCCCGGGCAGAGCATCACAACTTTATGTTAGTTTTGATACTTTAACTGCCTTGTTCAGAGCTAGTTAGTTCATTATTACATGGGCTGCATTAGGGCACACAGGAACAGCCAGGTTTATGTCAAGGCAAGTAAACTCAGATAAACTGAGGTGCAAATACATTAGCTGCATTTATATCAAGGCAAGTTCTCAAGAGTTGGGAGAAGAACCAGTGTTGCAAATTCCCCAAGTGCCATCACTCTAACTACCAATCCACACCCTTCTACTGCACTAAGTACATCTGGATTTCATCAGAGCCTGGATATTATTTTTAAAAATAACCAAATCTTTGGAAAACAAAAGCCCCCAAAACAAAACCTCTGATCTAGAAGCTTTTCAGCATCTTCAGGAATGAGAGATGCTATTATCGTTACTAGAAAGGTTCTAAAGGCAATAGTACAAGGATTCATCTATAGGGCGCAAGTATGTTTGTTATGAAACAATTTGGATCCACAGAGGAATTCCATATGTGGCTTCCTCTCTGGTGACTAGAGGTTCCCACCTTGGCAGTGATCCTAGAGTCCCATGCCTACAGGCTCAGCAGCATGGAAGGGGAGTGTGGACGCTGGAGGAGTAATGGGATCATCAGCCGCTGAGGCTGCTGCTTGGCACGCCGACAATGTTTGTTTGCACCTCTTTGAAGATGAGAGATGAAAGTGGCGCCCACATGGGCTGCCTTTGATTAGCTTCTTATTTTTAACATTGCAGCTGCGATTATTTTTCTTTTTCTTCAAGCATTTCTTCCCCAGCACCAGAAACTCTGAGGTTCCCTTCTCAAGGGAGGTTCAACTTCAAGGAAACATAACAAAGAGAAGTGTGAATGTAAAGGAGACTGGACAACTCGGGGCCAGTGGGGACTTATGTCATTTTATTTTTAATTTTACTTCCATTTTTTCCCCAATCCCCCATCCTCAGCGGGTCTCAGAAAGAAAATACTTGTTTACTTCTTTTTTAATAGGGAAAATAAATGAGTCCTGGGATTGTACAGAGCTGTCACGAAGAGGAAAATGTCTAATGGTTCAATTCCCAGCTCTGTCACTGAACCACTCTGGGACTTGGGGAAAAGTCAGTTCGCCCATCTGTAAAATGGGATTTATAATGCGTTGCTTCTCAGGGGTATTGAAGGAGTATGAGTAGCATTGATGGAATGCTTCATGCACCTTGGATAGAAGGGGCAATAGCCCTGTGAAGTGCTGTCCTTAATAGATACTTAGAGGAGTTTCCTTCACTGTGGTACTTATCTGACCACAGCAGCTGAGGGCCTCACAGCTACTGATGGATTTTTTTGTTGTTGTTCTATTACCTCTCTGCACTGTAGGATTGTTGCACAGGAAAGCGAGGCAAGTGGCAAATTGTATGGAATGGACCCAGTCACATAGAGAATGTGGTAAAGTCAGGACTAATCCTTTGTTTCCTAAGTTTCTACCACACCCATTAGACTTTCCCTCATGCCTTCAAATGACAAAACTCATACAAATAGCAGGAAATCCACCTTCCCTTCTTACATCGGTCAGTCACACTGTGGCTGTCTTTCTACTGCATAAGGGAAAAGTGGTCTGAAAGGGGAGTCAATGTTTGTTGTGCATTAGGCCATTTCCTATCACTTCGTCTTTGGTTTTGTTTCTTTCAACTGATAGAGTAGTCTTCAGCCAATAAATTGGTCAGATCTCAATCCAGTTATCCACAGTGAATGCTGCAGCTTTAATATAACATCAGGAAAAAAAGTTTACCCTGCTGCTCCTTATTCTCAGGACCAATTTACAGAGATGGTAAAGGGCTATATGTACAAGTGATATCAAAAGAAACTGCTGGTAATTGGTACTTCCAAAAGATAGCTTCACAAAGCCCTGGCGCTTGTATCAGCTCAAGTTTAACTTCTGTCAGAGGGCCTTAAATAAATGCTAGGCACAACCTGATAGCAACAGCGTCAGTTAACAAGATGGAAAAACCTGCAGTGTGGATAAGAACAGCCAAGATAAATAACAATCAGGTTCTCAATACTCATGTACTTCAAAAGAAAAAACACAACCACGTATGTTTATATTTATTTCTTTATGTTATCTACCAAGTCATTTACCAGCCAAAGAGAAGTGGGAGCACAGGGGTTGAGTGAAAAAAACACAGCATGCTTACACAAATCCAACCAACTCAGAGCAAAATATGTTTCCACCAAATAGCGCCTGCTAAACCCTCTAAGAGACGCTTCAGCCTTGTCATGGTCAGTCCAAAAAACTTATACTAATCCAGTCAAAGCATATAATTTACCCATGTTTATTTGTCTTTATGGCATTTCACCTGCTCCCAAGAAAAGAGGCAGCCAGTTGTTCCAGCCCAGAGCACCATCCAGGTAATCCCAATGCGCAAACACCATCCTGCTCAAGCCAGCTACTCATGAAGGGATAAGTCAGCCTTATAGGCTCTTCTCAAGCATATTATACAGAGCTATATTGTACATGATAGCTTATAATATATACCTACTTCAAATTCACTCCAGAGAAGCAACATACTCCGGGTCCAACTCCATCCAGTCACACAGACTCCAGGACATTAAATTAACCCCCTGCCAAATTTACTGCAAGCCATCTGACCATACCATTTAGCCACAGTAAAGACAAAATCTATACCTAACTACAGTCAGGAAAGCCGGCAACTCTGTTGAAAACCTATTTATATCACTCAAGGAGATCAATGGAGAGCCCAGGCCTGGAGGCCAGTGACCTTGGATTGACACAAAACTTAAAGGAAAAAATTAATGGTGTCAGCTCAAGAGACCACAGCTGTTATTTCAGAGGATTCAAAAGCCAGCCTTGCAGCTTACTGATCAAGAAAAGGTGCTTAAGTGGGGATGCATTTTTTGGAAATACAACAAATACTCACCCATTGCTGGTGCAGGAGCAGAGGCACAGACCCGCCTCCCCAGGACACCACAATGGCTGCCTGTGCCACACAGTCAGGTCCTTCACAGCAGCCAAACCTCCTCAATTCTGTCCTAGATATCACCAGGTGTGGTGTGACACCAGCATTGGTGGTTTTGGAAGAAGTTTCTCCTCAGGTTTTCAAAAGTAATGCTGTGGCGAGCTTTCCACAGGCTGCCTTTAGAAGGTGCTCCCTCAGGAACCTTCTGCCGAAAGCAAGCTGAAGAGGAGACCCATGAAGAAACAGCACAAGGAGGGCAAGACTCCTGTTGTTTGAGGATTATGGAGGCCACACACACCATTAAGATGAATTTCAGGCCTAGAATTTCTCAGTTCCACCTCAGCTCTTCCTTAACTGCCACAAAACCAGGGCCGCAGCAATCCCTCAAGGAGCCACGCAGAGGGCTTTAACAGTCACAAAATGGCCACCAGAGCAAGAGGGTGCCCCATTCCCAACTTACTGAGTTAGCAGCATGGCACCACGTAGATCACAAGGCCAGGTGGTACAGCATGGACGATGAAAGAAGGCACCCTTAGCAGAACGGCAACGCTGTGGCACCAGCGGCTACCTGCTGGCCTGGCAAAAATGGCGGGAAAACGCACCGGGCCCCAACAGGCACCTGCACCTCAGCCTTACAGAGACAGGCCCTGAGGTAAACTCGACCCAGCTCACACAGCACTAGCTGCTAGAAACCACCTCTCCACAGCAAACTCCAGCCTTAATGAGGTAAGGCTGCCAGGAAGGGCTTTTGAAGGTAGAAGAAAAGCCCACACCCTGTCACAGCTGGCCCTCGTTTAGAGAAGACAGCTGAAAACAGGACCTGCCCCACCTGGTATGGCTGGCTGGTGGGCTCTGGAGAAAGGTAACAGACTTCTTAGTATATTGCATTGTTTGTTTATTTGTCAATTACAGTGACAACAAATGAGGTCCTGGAAACAGCAGGTTACAGTGAAAGTGATTTTTACTTGAAATTGTACAGAAATGGGTTTTAGTTTTGGAGTAGCTACTGACTGCTGGTGCAGCATTTGGACATGTTGGTGTGACTACTGTATTTAACATCTCTTACTTCACTTTAACTTAACCTTTTTTAGGTAAGAATGTATTTTTGGGTGTACAGGTCTATGCACAGCAGGACTGTGCTCTCTAATGTGACCACTTGGTGTGTGCTACTTGGATGCAAGTCATAGCAATGCTGTCTGTGCTCTGATCTTTCATTTGCTCAAGGACTTTTTTTTTTTTTTTAACTATTATTATTTTTATAATTTTTTGGACTGGATGAGAGAGCTAGGAGGCTGATCCCCAACCTGGGACCAGTAGCTCCCATTTGATGTCCAACATGAACTCAGCCAGCTCTAGTAGAGAGCTGGCTGCCACATTGTGGCCTGCTCCCCCAAACGTCACATCTGGCTGATGTAAAACACACATGTTTTGACTGAAGCTTTTTCTTTAAAATGCCAACATTAAAGGAAGGTTTGCTTTGTAAAACTGAAACTGTAAAACTCTTCTGAAACCCAATCTGGGGGATTAAAAGAACCACATGAAAAGGGATAAATATGACCTGGACATTTACTTCCTGTGCAGAAGTTCGCTGAACATGTGCCTCCCAGCCTGTCAGTGCGAAACAAGACCTTCTGCTCTTATTTTCAGAAGGGGGAAAAAAAAAAAAAAAAGGGAGAAAAAGAGAGGAAGACAGGAAATTTTGTAAACTGACAACTTTTTTGTATCTCATGGCTAATGTTAGAGACATTGGTTTCTTTACAGTGGCATCTCATACACCCTAAAATCAGAAAAATACACAACTAAGAAATTTAGTATTATTAGGCAAACTATTCTCATTCATACTATATTGTAAAATTGAGCTTGATCCATTTTTAACTGGGAGTCAGTGGCAGAACTCCTTTGGATTTCAGTGGGAATCAAGATACAATGGATCAAGTCCAAGGATTCTCTGATGATGTACAGAAGAAACACATGGATAGACAAACAGATCTTCAGTTAGTCAGAAAATGGCTCAGTTTCAAACAAACTAATGCAAGATGTTTATATCAGTATTGCCCATTACACATATTAAAACCCGAGTTCCAAAAAAACCCTTTACTTAAATATTATGAGACTTGAAAAGAAAAAAAAATCAGTTATGCGTTCTCTGTATTTGTTTCCTTGGTTTTGAATCTTTAAGAAGATATAACATTGTTTCTGGTTTTCTTTACTAATAGTGAACTGCTAGAAGCTTGATTTTTTTATTTTTTATTTTTTTTTATGAAACCAAAGCTGACATTGTGATTTATTACAGTATGATATGAAACCGAAGCTGACATTGTGATTTATTACAGTATGATTTCAGAAGATGAGACTTAGGGGAAAAAAACATATAAGAGCAGGCAATACATAAAAGTCACTATTGTTCTCAAAATAACTTTCTGATCTCAAGTCCTAACACACGAATTGCAGAGAACAAAATGCAATATAATGTAAAATTTGGCATTGCCAGTCTGTTTTGGCAAAAAAAATTAAAAAGTTCCTTTATCACAGTCAAGTTCCCTAGAAGCCAGTTACTAATATGTTAAATTATGCTGAAAGTGACATTAATTGCTCTACAGTCATAATTTGGAGAAACGCAACTGGAATTTAGACTAGATGTAAGGATGGCATTTTTTACAATGAGGGTGGTGAAACACTGGAACACATTGTATATGTCCCTTCCAACCAAATTATTCTGTGAAATACATAGGGAGCAGATTGTTGAATCTAAAGGCAGACTCCCAACAGAAAACGGTGGACTCTGCACGTGAAATGTTGTTGGGCACCTTCTTGCACCACTGGCCTGTAACTGCTGCAGGAACTGACCCTGTGGATGCACAAGCAGGATCCAGCTTGAATCTGAGTTTGAAATTCTCAGACTTTTGGGGTGCTTGAATCTGGAGTTTTGTCACTTCAGTCCCACTGTCGTTTGAGGGCTTTGGTGGGTTTTTTGGTTTGTTTTTTACTTTTAGAATGATTAAGTCTGGATTGCTATTGGTGTGCTTGGATAATGCTCCATGTTCCCTGTGTGAGATCCAGACACCCAATAACCTCACACCATAGTATGTTTTTTCCAAGTACTCTCTCATTCTAACAGGGTTTATCTTTGAGATGGAAAGTTCATCTATTCTACTTGCAGCCTTGGTTTTCTAATTCCCATTGAAGCCTTTCACAGCCTTTGCTATTATACAGAGCTGGTAAAAAAAAAATAAAAATCTTTCTTCTTTCTGTCTAGTCCTGACCAAATTTAAAAATAAAACCACTTTTATAGTTTCAAGCCAGAATCAAGCAAAAAACAAACAAACAAAAAAAGGTGCGTTTCAGAGTCATTGTTCAATGGAGAAAGACCAAGTCCTTTCCAAATCAAAAGTGGACAGTTCCTCAGCCATTTCCAAGCCGGAAAGAGGCCATTTTATGAGCCAGAAAGCATCCATTTTCTGCGTCAGTCCTGAGCCAGAGAGGCTACTGTCTGAGTCAGTTCCAGGGGGGGAATGTCTGGCACTTTTCCAAGCTTGGGAGTGTTGCTATCACAGCAATTGTTTGGTGATGCCATCCCAATAAAGCTTCATTATGGTGTTCCTCTTTCTATAAACTTCAGTGCCCTCCAGTGTCCCCAGCAATCACTTATCTAATATTAGGATATTAAAAAATATGGAAAGATTTTAAAGAGACTTATTAAAATGCAATTAGCAGCGTGTACGACTTAAGCAGTGAGCTTATTTAAAAAAACGACTTGATTGTGTGGAATGCCACGCACCTTACAGAGATAATAAAGCTGCCAATCAAGTCCATTTTCAAATTAGGAAATTTTCATTCTTTTTTTACAGCCCCCTAAGTGAATATTAAAACTGATTATTAACCTCGGAGTGTAGCAGCGGCCCCTAAGCCTGCAAGCTCTAAAAGGGAGGTTTCATAACTGTTGGTAGCCTGGGCTTCATTCCCCATTTGGACTGAGATCGCTGTGCTTATTTAAAGGGACAGTGCTCACCCTTCGAATAAGGAAATCTGAAAAGCCTGGATGGGTTCCTTGTTTAGAAAGGGGCAAAGCTCCAGATCTTGACATTGCAACTTGAGAGGCCAAAGCAAACTGCCTGCACTGACCCTGCCTCGGTATTACACAGCAGAGTTTGCCATCGACAAACTGCAGGTAAGGCTGCCCCCTCACGTCCGATCCGTGAATCTCACCAAATCTTTGAACGCCCTGGCACATAACCTTTGTTTTGTCCAAGTGAAAACGTGTAGGTTAAATGAATGTTCATGTGAGAACGCATGCCTTTGTCATGTCAGGTTGCTCTGCATAGATTTTTCAGTGTATGTTATTACTCTCAGTTTATATTATTATTTCCTTTGCTAAATGTAAAACAGTGTCTTCTTTTTATTTATTTTTTGTCCTACTGAGACACAATCAAGTGTGACACTTCTTTCTATTTGACTTTGGCACTTTTATTTCACCTATAAAAAGGATCTTTCTCTGAGAAATTAAGTCACATTACCCTGACAGGTTACTTCTTTTGCAGCTCTTTACTCTGCTGTCAAAGTGGATTTATTGATGCTTCCTGGATTTCTCTCCTTAGGCTTGCAAACTGGAAATGATGAATTCTCTGGAAGGCAGTAAGCTAATTCTTGACTTGAATGCTTTATTTTGGGATAAATGGAAAGATTCAATGGGAATTGCTTAGGAAGGGGTAGTCACTGATTCTGACTCCAAAGCAAGAATATATTTTAGCATGTGCTTAACTTTAAGTCCATGCTTAAATTTACCTTTGCTGATCTCTTTGGGACCACGCACAGGCCTGAAGGTATGTACTTAGGTGCTTTAGCATATCGGTGCCAGGCTGCTTTGTAGACAATATCTGAACAGGGAGAATGTCACTGAGTTTTGAAGCATCTAGGATAGAAGTTATTTTACCACCACATGTATCTCATGACTGTAGCTCCCTCTGGAATCTAGCTATGGCACCTGGATCTACTTATGATTCGCATGGAAGCTATCTACACATCTTTTCTAAGTAAATAATCTGCCTGGGTTGGATAATGGGGGTTAGGAGGATGACAAATTGGGTTAATAAAATGTCAGCAAGAGCCAGGTTTTAAGTCTGGAATGAGTCACAAGTGAAACAAGTTTAGTGGCCAGGGTTCACCCTTGATCTTGAATTGGTATTTGTCTACATCACAGAATAACCACAAGTGATCCAGTATAATTCAGCATAACTGACAATCCAGTGTTGGCACTATTGTTGGGGTGGAGGAGGGGGAAAGATGTTACTGCCTCTTCAGAGTCATGCCACAGTTAATGAGAAGCACTGAAGAAAGAGCAGCCACAGAGATGGTATTAGACTTCCCAAGTGTCTGGGCTGAAAAGAACCACCTCCAGCACACCGAAGGTCTTGGGCTGTTACTGGAGCTGGCAGCGTGCCTCTCTTCTGCTCCCCAGACTGGAGCAAGTATTTTCATGGCTCACCCATTAAGCTGGTCTGGGTGGGGAAAGTATGGAGCAGTTTGGTATGCTCATCAGGATGAACTGATTATCGGTGATATTTTCAGAGTCTGAAGGCTAGAAAAGAAAGATACGAAGTCAGTCAGTATTGAGGTACACCACTGAAGACATATGGAGACTCAGAGAGGTGTACTACAATTGCATATAAGAGTTCTGAAAATAACTCTTGTTTGTTGGGGTTTTTGGTGTTTGGTTTTTGTTAGTTATTTTTTCCATTTCAAACAACTATTCACTGCTAGGCAAAGTTCATGATGATTGCAACCACACTGGCAATGACAAAAAGAATTAAGGAGATGTAATGGACATATAATCTTTGGGTTCAGGAGATACTAAATGTATGGTAATGCCAGCACAGTAAATAACTCAGTTATTAACATATTCTAAAATTAGATCAAGCAAAAACAGCATTTGCAAATACTGAGACAATTCCTGGCAAAGAATAGAGATTACCGAAACGGTTTGAGTGAGTGCTATGAATGGGTGATTGCCAGGCTGGAAAGCAAACTTCCAAAAGCACGAAGACTTTGTCCCAGAAGCTGCCTTGCATTCCTTGATTAGGATCAGCTTCAAGAAAAGCCTCACCGTGGGTGCTGGCAGAGCCAGACATGAAAAGAACAAGTTCTACCTAATGCCAAATCTTCCAGCTGCAGCTTTGACAGTAGGAATCGCCCTGCAAGTCTGTGCTCCAGAAACTCCCAGCATGGAGTTACACACAGGGTAAAGCAGCAGGAAGTTGGATATGCAGCAATTAAAATACATTAGACTAACCAACTGAAAAAATAACCTTGTGTTATTTGTAGCACCTTATTGAGCAAGATAAGTTTTGATCTAGATATTCCTGAACATGGAAGAAGGGAATAACTAGATGACACGGAGTTTGCTTCTATGGTGTTCTCCACTCCTAAAAACAGCCATGGAAAACCCGAAATAGAAGTCTGGATTTTTCTTTATTTTTGGAAGAGGGGAGAGGGAAGAATATCTAAAGCAATCCTTCACTAGCAAAGAGCAGTTCCAAAACCTGGGATCTTGCCACTCCATCTGAGCTCCCCTAACCCAGGCTGTGTGTTGCAGAATCCCCGTCTAACTCCTCCAGACTCCCCGAGCTGCATCTCAGCAGTTCCCTCCAGGTGTCAGCCTTGCACTTCACATGAGATTTTCTTCCCTCAGCCACATTTGGAGTGAAGTGCTGGGTTCGGTGGAGATTCCTGACAAGAGATCATCAGAGATCTTAAACCATTAGATGCATTCCCTAATGTGATTTCAGGAAAAATGGTAAAATATCACAGCCCCACGAGAACTCCCTCAAAATTGTAGAACCAATGCCATTGTGTAAAGGAGAGGCTCTAAATGGGCCCATTAGCTTTCTACAGTATCTGCCAAGAGAACTGTAAACGTCTGCCAGCCCAGAAACAGTTCGGGAGCCAGGACTTTCACTTAAGTTGTTGGGTTTTTTTAAGGATGTAATTGACAAGACTGTCCTTTCTTTGGCTTTAATTCCTAACTACTTCCCAAGATACTAAAAGCTTCTGCTCTCCTCTGCACTTTTGCACGTAAATCAGAGCTACACTGAGATTTTTCTCAATTGGATCTCATCGTGGTAGAGCCACTGGAAGCTAGAATGAAGGCAAGCACATGCAAGTCCAGCACTCTACTCTGATTTCAGGATTAAGATTGTTGGCAGTGCTGTTATTTGGTTTAGGACTAGCACTGTGGGAAAGACAACAAAGAGAGATAAATGGGCAGTCAGACACACTTGTAGCTGTAGGATTGGGCAGATAGCCTGGAGGTCACAAGTAAGATTCCCCTTAGCATGTTGCTCTAGTTTATGATATTGCACTGAATTGCTATAAATCTTTAGCACATCAAATTTAGGTTGTATTTTTAAAACTACACGCATAAGCTATAATGCATGAAATTGTGAAAACAGTGAAATCCTTTGGCAGAGCGGGAAAAGAGTTGTGTCAAGATTAAGATACGTGGTGTGGGTGAGGAAAATTTGCAAAAATACAATGTTTGGTTCAGAAAAAAGTGTCTTTCAATTTCATGAGTAGAAATTGGACACTCGACAGTCTGTTGATCTAGCAGGTTTTGAGACAACATCCATGGATGAGAAACTGGGCTGAGTTCAGGTGTCTAATTCTCGTAGTGTAGGCCACTGAAGAGCTATTGCATAGCAACAATTTTCAGTAACTGCTGAGCTGGGAAGGCTTCAAGTACAGGCTGTTGATGGGTCCAAAGGTCTGTATCCCATTAACTGTCATAAGACAACTGGCAAACACGGTAATGAACGCAGTTTTCCAGAAGGTCTTTCAAAAAGTCTGAGCATTTCAAGATTTTTATAGCTGTTAGCAGAAAGTCTGTCATGAAAGCACAATTCTGAGTGTCAGGTGCCACCAGTTTTTCACTATGGACTTTCAGAATGACCTTGGGGAAACTGGCTTATGCCAATACCTCAGTTTTCCAAATGGTTGCCTACAACATTTAACTGGCCAGAGTTGGATTAATTGCATTGTAAATGTAAGGGCACTAAAAAGACATGAAAAAATTCAGAAAGAGAAAGATAGGAGTCTATCACCTCTGGCAGTTTCAACTGCACAAAAAGTCAATTTGGTCACATCTGGTTGATCAGTAGCTCTCACCACTCTCATCAAGAATGACTTTCTGTTCTACAAGCTTTAGTTCTCCCCTTTCCGCAGCTGTCAACTATTTCTCATGTAAAGGTCTTGCTCCTCTTTCAAAATTACCTGTATTAAAGCAAATTATGTGTTCTCTTCCTTTCCTAGTTGAAAGTCATTTACATGAAGAATCACAGAGCTGAGATTATAGATACTGGGGGAGGGAATGCAGAAATATAGCTAAGACTGGAAATTTGGGTGGGCCTCAATTTATGGTGGACAGCCAAAGAACAAATGTCTGATGTCATAATAAATCACTTATATTGCAAATGATTTAAAATAATGAAAACCCATATGCATTAAATTTTGCCCTGTACATCCATTTCACATATTTTAAGTAGACAAAAGATAGATTTTACATAAATCTTCAGTAAATGTACTTTGAAAAAATATCACCAGGCAGTAAAACCTAACCATTTTAAAAACAGTCTTTGTCTTATACTTGAGCTCCCGCTTCAGTGTGCAGCGTTCAAAAACAGCAAAAGAACTACCCCAGGCTCCCTGCTCTTTGAAAGAAAAGAAGAAAAAAACAAAGAAGGAAAACAAGACAAAACAGCTTTAGGATAGATCCTGCCAAAGTTGTCCTTCACACTGTTCCAGGTCTTACGGGAAAAGTTGCTCCATCTTACCCGAGCCACCTGTGGCTTTGCCTTTGAAGGAGTCTATTTCCAACCTCCAGCGTAAATACTAATGTTTATATTCAGTATTTAAGATCTGTCACACACCCACACTCACAATTTTATAGACCTGAAGCTACCTCTCCAGCACAGTTCCCAGTCTGTGGATTTTATCCTTTGGTTTATGACAATTTGTGCTGATGGCAGTTCATGCGCTTCTATGCTGGGAGTTACTACACAAACTAGGAAAACTGTCTCTGAATCCCAGCTGCAGTACATGGTAAGAGGCAGCAAATTCCTTTGGAAGATGCCTGGCACATCTTCACCAGGAACTGAGCTCTGGGAACTGACTAGATACCTCTGAGAATCACAGGCAGAAATTCTTCCCAGGCTGTGCTGTGGATGGTCCAGAAAGGCAAGGGAGGTGACTTGCAGATGGTTTGATGTGACTCTGCCAAACAAAGCAGAATGAAGTTAATTTTGCATTCTCTGTGTACAAGATGCAAACATTTGACAGTTCCCACAGGTACCAATCAAACAAGAGATGTCAGATACCACACACTGGTGTGCAGCTCCTTCACAGCAGTCAGCACCCAACTGCCAGCAGGAGCTCTGGAGCTGAGAGGGGCCTTTTGTCACCATTGGTGGGTTCCCAATTACTACAACACATTTTTAGTTCCTAGCAGAGCTCCCACCCAGGCCCATCCTTTTGTATGGTGGGGCTGGGTCTGATGAGCAGCAGCCAGGACACCACCACACCTGGATGGCTGACCCCAGCTGTTTCAGAATCAGCTTTTAATCAATTTAATCAGCCTCACTCTCAGATAAATTAGTTGCTTATTCTGATTATTTGTTGTCCCACCAAGACTCAATATCTGTCTGGTGGTAAAACAAGTAGCAGCAGTGACTCTCTGTACTGTGTCAGTTAGGGAAATAGCACCAAAGTTAATTTTGCAAAACAGCTACTAGGGCTGAAAGGACCCAGACTGATGGGCACTGAGTCCTTCTGGATCTTTACAAGAGCAAAGCATGTGAAAAATCTGACTTTGAGTGTGTTTACTGAGGGATTAAAAAACACATCACCCCTTATAATCACTTGGAAGAGTTAAGTAAATAAGGACATGAACCAAAAAGAAGACGGAAATTCTGCCCCTTTAAGAAACAGGACTAACCCATCTCAGGTGGATTAAAAACAAGGTAATTGAAATGATGTCTTTATAGGATCATGGGAAAATTGCCTGAAATATTTCAGGCACTATAATGAAGCCTTAGATGCTATTTCAACTAAGGGGAATTAGGAAGTGTTACTGTGAGAACCATGGACTAAGTGATCTTTCCAGGTACTTTACATGGGCGGAAGCTGCTTGTTTTGTTTAAGGGAAGCGTTTCTGTAGCAGTTGTTTCTGGGCTGATAGGTATTAGTAAATTCTTATGTTGATAACTTGCTTGTGTATGGAAAGCTCTATTTATGGCAGGTATTTCTGGGGAAGGAAACAAGTAATTACTGCAGATGTCCCTGTGGTGTTGTGATAGGTCCTTCAAAGAAAAAGGAGAAAAATGTAAGTAGTGTAGAAATACTACTTTTAATGTGTATGGATTTTTTCAGTTGTAGCTAGGAAAAAAGAAATACTGCTGATTTTGTTCCTTCAAGGGAATAACACCTCCTTTTCTATTTAATTGGAGGCTCAAATTACAAAGAGAAATAAATAAACTGAAGGGTGTCCTGCTCCTTCAGGCAACTGCATTCAAGGTGGGCTTTATTTGGTGCACTGGCAGAGAAGATTGTGCTTAGGAATGAAAGAATAGGGTAAGGCTGATTGAAAGGATGCAAACTCCTTAAGGGCATAGTGATAACATGCCTTTTTGTTGTTGTTTCCCTGCTAAATGTATTTAGAATGAAAACCAATGCAGAGGATCTAATGTCTCTATGTTGCTCAGGCTTTTTTGCAGAGAACACAGAGAAACTGTGATCATCCTCCTTACACTCAGAATTAAAGCAGGAGAAACCTGATGCTGATAAACAAGAAAACAAAATATTCCCACTGCATAAGGCTGAGAAATTGAATTTATTAACTATTGGCAATATCAGGCCAGATCCTGACTACACCATCATTTATTAAATCCTCCTGCTTTTTACTGCTCTATGACTAGAAATAGGCCCAAGTGCTCTATGGTTTCAGTGCCCACAGTTGTGGGGTTGTTTTTTTTAATCATGAGGTTATACTTAGATGCCCATTGATGTTGTTTTTCATCCCGAGTGCTTTTGGGAGGGTGAACAGCTGATCGTTACACTGAGTTTGCTTGTACCCATGAGCACACTTAACCTAGAGCAGCAAATAGTTATTGTATTGCATTTTGTTTTGTGCCTGTGGGCACACTTAAGTCAATATACATGATGGCTAGTACCACGTATTGCATTTGTCGGCACCCATGGGCACTCTGAATTGCCAGTGTGAGGGAGTCGGTGAATTAACTAGCTCTATGCCCACTGGTGTAGTTACTTCACGAGCAATACTACTGTTAATTGCTTTAACTTAAATCTAATGATAATGCAAAGTAACAGAAGGAAAGAGCTGCAAGAATCCCAGTTCTTACAGAAAATGGGTAGTAGCATTTGTTTAATTCCAAGCTTGTTTGTTGCCAAAACTGAGGCACAAGCTCTTGGGGCAGGAGTCTCTGCTGTGAATAATTGCCCTTCTTTCCCTGTCTGTTTTACAGCCGTGGGGCTGCATCAAGCTCACTGCTCTCTCCAAGCTTTTACCTGCATGAAATCTAGTTCAGGGTTGATGCTTACTCTGCTCATTAGTGAAATTACCACCAGATGCTTTGTTAGATAGAGGTCACTCTGGCTGAATGCCATGACAACCTCTTCAAATAGCGTGATTGCTAAACTATAGCTTTGACTCGGAATGGTGCAGTAGGTAATGTTGACACGCTGCAATTACCGCTCGGTCCTCAAAGCGTGTTCAAACAACGCTGACTGCCTCAGTGCTGACTTGGCAGCACCAGAACTGGGTTTGGGATGTATACTGTGGATGACTAGAAAATGTAGGAATTTCAGGAGAACGCCTACACAGAGCATTAGCTTATCTCGTTAGCCTACGTCTAGTCAGGTCTCTCAGAACTCTGTTGAAAAATGGTAATTAAATGATAAGGCTTAATCTAAAGTTGCATAGATGGGCTCGGTTTCAGTGGTGCTGGGAGCCAGTTTTTGCAACTGAAGAAGTCTTAAGTGGGAGTTTTAGATACTCAGCAGAATACATTAATGCAAGGGACTGGATTAGCCTTTCCTAGCTGTAGGGTCATCTCTCCTTACTAGTAAGACTTATTTTTAACTTTTTAGGAGACTGGTGCAAGGAAGGTCAAGCTAGACAGGCACTGGGAACACGGTGCATGTGTGGACTGCATGAGTGTCCCAGAGGAACAGGCCAGGAGAAAGGAGGGGGAGAAGGTAGAATTCTTCTCCTTGCAATAGCGTGGTACATCCACTGGTTCAGCCACAGAGCTGAGCTGGGCAGAGAAAGCTCTGCAGTGCACTCCTCTGTGTGATGATGGCAGGCAGGACTTCCCAGCTCTGCTAATGACAACCCTGTGTGGCTTCCTGTTCATGTGCATCTCGTAATGAAAACTGATTGTGTTACAGATGTCTCTGGTGCGACTTGCAACTAATGTGACTGTGACTGATGGACCAGATAAGCTTATTATTAAAGCATCAAAGTAGAATGACTTGGAGATGTGGAATGGCAACTATCCAGATACAAAATGATGGATTAAAACTGTAAAACAGCTGTTAACTTAGAGCTTTATAGTATTACCACTGCAAAATAAAAACATAGTGTTTATATAGAAGGTTATGCTACTGGGAGCAAATTATTAACTTTATAAAAGGAACCAGACCAGGTGGAAAATACCATGTTCCTGCCACCATTGTTCTCCTCTTCCACGTGGTTTTTTGCACACAGACTTGTGTGAGGGACACGAGCAGAGAGCTCGGCACAGAGCCTGGCTAACAGTCCTTCTGTGACTCCAGCTTAGGAAAACATATGGAGATGGCTCTTCTGTGTATATATTAAATTTTAAGAGTCAGAAAAGTGGCAGAAACAAAACATGAAGTGTTCCTTAGCCATCCTGGCTTTGGAGTTCAGTTTATAATAATGTATAATGAGATTTAACCATTAAGTCTTTCCATTAAGGGGAGATTGGGTGTAGAGAGGATTAAGCCATGTTAGAGCAAACACTAGGTATTAGAGCACAGGGATAGAACTACAAGCTTTTTTAACTTCTAGCAATCCTATAAATTTTTTTTTATACAAGATTGGAGCAGGGCAGTGAATGGGGGAAGAGAAGCAAAAAAGAAACTAAGCCCAAACATCTGGAAGAATTAATGAAGATGTCAGTTCTGAGCGGTGAAGTGGCTGTTGGGGAACGGGGGGAGGGCGTCGGGCTGAGGCGCTAAATACGATGTACAGACCTGAGCTGCCATGAAACTGCCTGTGTCACTCACCCGGGTTACTCTGCTTCTTCCCAAGATCCCCGGGGAATGCCTGCAGGAGATCTGCAGACGGAGGCACGTGGGATCAACCCTTCCGACCAGGCACAGGGCGATGCTCTTCAAGTGGGAACATGCCCCAGCCGGTATCGCTCATTCCTGTTTTTTGGGGAGAGGGTTTGGCTCCTGCGCTAACGCCCCGGGTACTCCTCGGCACGGGCACTTCAGCGATTGCCGTGCTGGGCATCGCGGCCGTTATCACCCCTGGTGAGAAGGGATCACAGAGTGTCTCCTCCTGCCTAAGAGCTCTGGGTGCACCTCGGGTCATTCATGGCTGCGTTCCCCCTGTGATGGAGACCCCTCACCCTCCCTGAACAGGCTGCGCCAGGGGCTGGGACTCGCCAGGGGTGTGTGCGCGGGGGGACTCGTGTTTGGTTCTAACCTGGTCTTTAGTGTGGCCGCAAATGCAGTGCGCTCCTTCGTGTCCCTGTGGCAGCGGGGAGGGGACAGAGAGGGCCGGCCGGGGACTCCCGCACGCCGGGGGGTTCCCCGCTCTCCCCGCAGGCCCCGGGTCAGAGCTCTCCCGGGGAGCTGGCGGGACCCAGAGCCCTGACCGGCCTCCCAGACTCACCCGGGAGCCGCCGGTGCGGTCGTGGGGTCCTTTACCAGCTACCGCCGTTACCTTGAGCGACGGCCGCTACCGGGAAAGCGGGTCCTTACCCCGCAGCGCGGCTCTGGGTCTCTGCCGGGAACCGCCGTCATTGACCGGGAACAGCCGCCCGTTACGGGGGCTCGGGCCAGGCCCGGGCGGGACCTCCCGTCCCCACGTGTGTGTGTGTGTGTGCGGGGAATCCCGCCCCGCGCCCCCGGGGAGCGCCCGCTCCGCCCGCACCGGAACCGCCCCGCCACCGCCCCTTCCCGGCAGCCCCCGCGCTCGCCGCGCGCTTGGCGCAGGCGCGGGCAGGGCCGCACCAC
>NW_015090833.1:3071783-3125301 GCF_001431845.1 Calidris pugnax
GGGCCGCGCCCGGAGGTCGCAGGCTCGGGTGGGCCCGGCGGGGCCGAGGGGGGCCGTTCCAACGGCCGCGCTGGGGGAGGCCGCGGCGGCGCTGGGAGGTTCCTGCGCGCTGGGGGAGCCGTCGCTGTCGGTCCCTCCACGGGCCGCGGGAGGTTGGTCCGTGCGTCTGTCGGCGGGGCCGGGGCCGGGCTGTCGGGGGGTGAGGCCTTTGGGAGCGCCCCGCGGTGCCACCGGCACAGACGCGCTCGTGCTCCACGGCCGGGGCGATGAAAACCGAATCAAGGAGGTGGTGGCTCATGCCCGCTCCCCCCGCTCCTCTCTCCTTCAGTAACTTCCAGCGAAGATGTCGGAGTATATCCGGGTGACGGAGGACGAGAACGATGAGCCCATCGAGATCCCCTCGGAGGACGACGGCACCGTCCTGCTCTCCACCGTCACCGCCCAGTTCCCCGGGGCCTGCGGGCTGCGCTACCGCAACCCGGTGTCGCAGTGCATGAGGGGGGTGCGGCTGGTGGAGGGCATCCTGCACGCCCCCGAAGCCGGCTGGGGAAACCTCGTCTATGTTGTTAATTACCCCAAAGGTTTGTCTTCGTTCCTTCGGCTTTTTGGGGCAAACCACTGCTAATTTAACACGGGTGCAGCGTTACTGTTGAAGCCTCCTATTTACTGAACTTCAGTGATTTTATTCAGAGAGTATTTATGCAGAGTAGATTTCGCCCCACTGAGTTTTGAGAAGTGCAGTAAGATTTTTAACTCTGCCCATCCACGTGCTTTAATGACAAAGTTTTGTGTTACCCTGGGAGGGCTCACAGCCTGACACACACCTCTGATGACTGGGGTGTCACGGGATCTCCGTGTACACACAGACACTTCTCCAGCCATGGTGTGCTCAGAGGTGCCATTTAAAAATGCTCAGGAAAAGAGCACACCTCCAGCCATGGTGTGCTCAGAGGTGCCATTTAAAAATGCTCAGGAAAAGAGCAGCCTGAACCACTCTCCCCTGTTACCCCCCCTAAAAAAAAAGAAGGGGAAGTAAATCACTAATGAAGTATTCCTGTTCAAAGTCATGTTTTCTCCACATCCCTATAGGACTGTGAATGTTACTGGATAATACTTTAGTAAACTAAGACAAAACTAAGTCAAATCTCATTTTGGAGGAGGACTTAAGTGTAGACAGTTCTTTCTTCTCTCCTTATAGTTGGATCTGAATTACTGCAATATGCTGCCAGCACGTGTCTTCTGCTGTCTGTACTTTTTCTTATCACAGTCTGATTTTATACCATTTGGTTCCTAATTGGTGGAAACAATGAGCTGAGGATGATGTCTGATGTGCTTCCTTTATTCAGATAATAAGAGGAAAATGGATGAAACAGATGCATCATCAGCTGTGAAAGTGAAACGAGCAGTTCAGAAGACTTCGGATTTAATAGTCTTGGGACTTCCCTGGAAAACCACCGAACAAGACCTAAAGGAATATTTCAGTACGTTTGGAGAAGTTCTGATGGTGCAGGTAAAGTCCTTTTGCAGCTCCAGTGAGGAGGGACATTAGGTAGGAATGGGGTCTTTGGAGACAGGCAGCAGAAACAGACCAAGAGCCACGTGGACTCGGGGAAGGTCTGAGGCCCCTGTCTCTGTGCCCAGGTTGTGTTTTGTTCCCTGAGCTCTGCAGCTGCTGGGTGTGCGGGTACGGATGGCCAGGGGTGTTTGGGAGTGGTGATTCATGCAGATCAGCTTAATGAGTACAGTGTGTTTAAGAGCTTTTTAATTGATATTACTGTTGCTAATTGTTGCAGCTAGTACATGTGTGGTTTTATATACGTGCTAAGGAATTAGAGTGCTGTGATGGGAGTGTTTGCGAGACTGATAAACCCTCCAACAGAACGTCACTGAACTCAGGGAGAGCGCGTTACGTCTGGGTGGTGACTGCCCGTTGGTCTGTACCGCACGGATCCGGGGCCAGCTGAGTGACACACGCACTGTTTCTGTGAGACTATTAAGTCTGCTTTTTCTGTTGTTTTTTTGCCTTAGGTTAAGAAGGACATTAAAACTGGCCACTCAAAAGGTTTTGGTTTTGTTCGGTTTACGGATTATGAAACCCAGGTGAAAGTGATGTCTCAGCGGCACATGATAGATGGAAGATGGTGCGACTGTAAACTTCCCAATTCTAAGGTACTTTCATATTTGTCGCTGGTTTTATTTTTACCAAATGCTCGGAAGTGAACCTTTTTAGCAGCTGTGCTGGGTGAGCAGATGAACAGATTAGTAACACTCTTGGATGTGGCTTTTGAGTCTGTGAGCGGCCAGGACAAGTGAGAGCAAGGAAGGGAAACAGGGAGGAGGTGGGTGAGCAGGAAGTGAAGTGTTGGGAAAACTGCTCGTGATGTGGGGGAATTAAACACAGATGGAAATCTGGAAACGTGTTTTAAGGTCCAGCAGTACCTGCTTAACTTGTCTGCATGAATAAATGAAGGATAGAGCAGGCGGAATAACTAACACAGGGAAGATCAGAATGAGTCTTTGAATTCAAAATTGAATGTGAAGCTTCTATTTCCTCTGTGTATATATGCAGTTATTACCCCCAAAAAAGCACCCTCCTGCAGTGGCCTTGTCACTGTTCCTGTGTATTGCTCCTGTCATCATTTTCTTGTGACTCTTCTCCATCTGTACCAAGGTGCAGGTGTGTTCTGAAGAGAACTTGTATTTTTTTAGGTCTTTATTTTACAATCTCAAACTTTCTTGATTTTCAGTGCTCAGAACAGGCTAGATGAAGAGATTTATCATAATGTAACTTGGTTTTTAAAGATAATGGTGATTTCTTTTTCATTTTTTCTCCCTTCAATTCTCTCCAGCAAAGCCCTGACGAACCTCTGCGTAGCAGGAAGGTGTTTGTGGGGCGCTGCACGGAGGACATGACGGCAGACGAACTGCGGCAGTTCTTTGCCCAGTATGGAGAAGTGGTAGATGTCTTCATTCCTAAACCCTTCCGAGCTTTTGCTTTTGTTACATTTGCAGATGATCAGGTACGTCTTAAAATTACTTTAACTTCACATTTAGACAGCCTGTGTTTCAGTAGCTTGGTGGAGTGTTATTTCTGAACTACACATGAATCAGTCTCGAGCATCCCAGTGGTATTAGGCTGGTTTAATTTATTGACCTGTTGAAGGTGACACTTTTCAGATGCTGTTGTACAGGAGGGTTTTCACACTGCAGTTAGTGCAGCAGTGAATGCAAAGATAAAACACTTCAAATTGGATTCAGTATATACGTATGCTTCCTTTGCAGGTTAAATATCTGCTCTCAATCATGTGGGGTTTTTTTATCTTGTACTACTAACATTTAAAAAGAAGGAAGTCTAACACACATTTAATCAATCCCTTATTTCTTATAGGTTGCCCAATCTCTTTGTGGAGAGGACTTGATCATTAAAGGAATCAGCGTACATATATCCAATGCTGAACCTAAGCACAATAGCAATAGACAGTTAGAGAGAGGTGGAAGATTCGGTGGTAACCCGGGAGGTTTTGGGAACCAGGGGGGGTTTGGCAACAGCAGAGGAGGCGGGGGAGGCCTGGGCAACAACCAGGGCAGTAACATGGGAGGAGGGATGAACTTCGGAGCCTTTAGCATCAACCCTGCCATGATGGCAGCGGCGCAGGCGGCCCTGCAGAGCAGCTGGGGCATGATGGGCATGCTGGCCAGTCAGCAGAACCAGTCGGGGCCCTCGGGGAACAACCAGCCCCAGGGCAACATGCAGCGGGAGCAGAACCAGGGCTTTAGCTCAGGGAATAACTCCTACGGCGGCTCCAACTCGGGGGCAGCCATAGGCTGGGGCTCGGCCTCCAACGCCGGCTCCAGCAGCGGGTTTAACGGGGGCTTTGGTTCGAGCATGGATTCCAAATCCTCGGGCTGGGGCATGTAGACGCAGTGGGCTCTGATACTGACTCTATGGTGGGAAATCAAATTTTTCTAACTCATGGTAAGTATACTGTAAATTACATATATACTAAAAATTTTCCAAATCAGTTTGTTCAGTGTGCAGTATATTCAGCAGTATTTTTGACATTTTTCTTTTTTACAAAAAAAAAAAAAAAAAAAAAAAAGACAAAAGAAAGGTAAAAGGAATTTTATAGGTTTTGTTACATATCTTGTTGGAATACTGAATGTTTGGAAGTGGACTGCTGTTTGCCCGATAGGTAAACTAACACTACAGTCGATAGGAAAGGTTTCTCCTGTAATACTTTGTCCCTTGTTTCCTGGCTACCTGAATTCTTTGCATGTTCAAAATGGAAACCATTGGTCAGAAACAGCATTCTCTCCCTCTTGTTTTTAATTTGATCCCACCATAAGACTCTCCAAGTGCCCAGTTGGAGAACACGGTGTCCTTTTTGTTTCGTTTGTGGTTTGTTTTTGTTTTGTTTCTTTTTTTTTTAACACTGTCTCCCCTCCATACTAAAGTACGATATGAAGGCTTCATTTAATCTCCGCAGTTCATCTCATTTCAAATGTGTATGGAAGAAGCACTTCATTGAAAGCAGTGCTGTAAATATTCTGCCTTAGGAATACTTCTGTCTACATGCTTTCTCATCCAAGAATACTTCATCACACCGCACATGCTGCGTCTTAGACGGTGGGTGTTCCATTTTTATCCGCTACTCTTTATTTCATGGAGTCGTATCAACGCTATGAACGCAAGGCTGTGAGATGGAACCAGAAGGCTGTTTGAACTTTTGAAACCTTGTGTGGGATTGCTGGTGGTGCCGAGGCATGAGAGGGCTGGTATGAGCGAGATAAAAGGAGAGAGCGCATGCGGAGACCTGGTGGTGCATTCATGGGATTTTATTTTACTTGGCGAGATGTCTCTCAATCCTGTGGCTTTGGTGAGAGAGTGTGCGGAGAGCAATGATAGCAAATAAAAGTACGAGTGTTTATTGCATTCAAAGGACATCCATATGTGGAAGACTTTAAGTGGGTTTTATACCTAGTTAATCAATTAGCTGAATGTGTTATGTGAAATGAATATTTGTATTTTTTTTCCCTTATGTCAACTGCTGTGAATGCTGTATGGTGTGTGTTTGTTGTTTTTTTTTCTGTTAATGACCTGTAAGTGTGGCAATGTGACTCGAAGATGATGGGGTTTGTGCTGAGAACATTGAGCTTGTGGTGTGCTTTGCGGTAGCTCTCGCGGCAGAGCTCCCGGCGAGCTCAGTGTGCCTCTCCAGGGTGGAGCTCCACTGTCTGTAAGATATCCATAAGAATGCTGTTTGCTGCAGTTTCGTGTTTGGATGCTTTTTATAAGATTTGTCACTGTAGGAAATTCTTAAATAAAACTGATTTAAGTAATATGTGTCTTTGTTTTGCAGCCCTGAATGCAAAGAATTCATAGCAGTTAATTAATTTTACCCTTTTGAGATGAACTTCTGTAAAGCCTTTTTTGCAGTAATTCGGTCTGTTTCAGATAAACATGCTCTAAAAGTTGACAAGTCAAACGGAGCCACCGCTCACCACGTATCGGTACCCGACACCCAACTTTAACCACAGTATTTTTGCACTGTTCAGTGATACGTACATAGCTAAAAATCCAGCGCCCACCCCGTTGGGTGCCCGCACCTAGACTGGTAAGCAGCTTCCTCCACGTTGCATCTCTGCCAAGGAACGTTACTTACTTCTTCTTTTAGGAGTGGGGAGCTCCTCATCAGAAGGGGGTTGGGGGAGACAGACACCACCACGATGTCTTTCTGGCCACAGCATCTCCTCTGGGGATGGCTGGTTTTAACTTGTTCCAAGCCCTGCCCACTCCTGGGGAACAGGGTCCTGCTACACTTCTAGCTCAGAAATAGCTACGAGCTCATGTTTGAAACCAGCCACAGGAAAGACCTTCCTCCTGAATGAAGCATTAGTAACCATACATAGACTTTGAGAGAAGCCTTAATCTGAAAAACTAAGTTTTACAGCTGCAGAAGTGTCAACTAAGTTGCAGCTTCTTAACAGAGAGCAGGATGTTTCAGCAGAAACTGGTGGAAGATCATTTCCACTGGTGGTAAGAGCTTGAGGGATTTAATTTACGTGCACTTGAAACCCACTGAACCTCAATCCCTGTTTTTCATACACCATACTACTGTAGCTAAGAACATGTTGAATATGGATATTTACACAGTTCTTTACCTATTTAACTTGTATCTTTATTACTGTTTATTACATTGAGGCTTCTGAACAGCAAGCCATTTAAACAGCAGCCAAAGCTGCACTCCTGGTAGCTTGCCACTTGCAGTATAAAATGCTGGGTCTCGATGTACATCGTAAAGGGGTTTCAGAGGGGTTCTGGACGTGGGGGCTGAGAGTTAATCCCACACTCCTGTTGTTCATATCCCACTGCAAAAAGTTGCTTGGAATTATTTTTTTTTTCCTGCACCTGTTGGAATAATCTCCAAACTCTACCATCTGTGAATTTTGCATTTTAGCACTTGCACTATTAACCAGCTACTTCTGCTGAGTAACACTTAAAAATGGTATTCTGGGACCTCCAAAGCCTAACTGTGACCCCCCAGCAAGGAACTTCATGGTAAGTTTTTGTATTTAGCATGGCTTTAATTTTGTTTAAATTGTCCAGGTGTAGGTTTTAACAGGCTGGTTGGCAGCACTGAGTAATCTTTGCTAATAATTTCAGCCTGCCTTCACCCTCAAACAAAAATCCCTGAACATTTTAGAATAATTTTCAAGTTTCAGTGGTATTTTCGAACTGCTTTGCGTACCCCAGTGTTTATAAGCGAGTAAATAAACTACTGTTGAAAACATACTGAAGTGTTTGGAGTCATGTTTGGTTTTTTTTCCAAAAGATTTCAATTTCAGTTACATCATTCTAGAAGGCGAGACGCCAATGACAGACTGTGAGATGCAAGAAAGAGGAAGTTTCTGTAGACGAGGGGATAGATGCTGTCAAAATAGGGTTTTTTTAATAATATTGCTTCTAATTAGTTCTGAGAATTTGCTGTCAGCTGAGAAGCCACAGCGCTGCAGGGAAATGTCCCCAAATGCAGCCTCAGCCAGAGCTGCTGGGGTTTCTCAGGAGGGAGAGGGGGACGGTACCTCAATGCTCCACGTGCTTTTGCTGGACACAAGTTGGTTCAAAAGCTGCCGTCCTACACGAATCCACAGCACTATTTAAAACTTAAAATTGTACTTTAAATAAAGTATAAGTAACACCTTCTTTGCCTTCAAATGGCAATTTTTTACATTTAAAGGTCTTTTAACAGCTGGTGGGACAGAAAACAAATACATACTCAAGGTTTTTTGTCTTTTTTAACAGAATGGTTACGCTTAGAAAACAGCACTCAATCCTTAATGTTTATTAAGAATTTAAATACTCCAGCCGTGAATGTAATCTAAGTAACAGCTGGTAGGAATTGCAAATAAAAGTCTTACAAGAATTATTTAAAATAACGCTTCCAATGCAAAGGCTGTAATGGGTGACTCCTGCCCCACAGCAGCCCAGTCTGACCCCCAGGACCCATCACGGACCCTGAGCCAGTGCCCCCCCTGCCCCCCCGTGGCTGCCAGAAGGGGTTCCATCAGATGGTGCGTTTGTCTACCCCTGTGTATGGCCTGTGGCTGATGTTGTCTTTACCTGGTAAACAAATGGGGGTGATATTGGTGCTAAATGAGACTTTCTGCTCCAGTGTAACCAGTACAATAACAGTCTCAACATTGGCAAGATCATTTTTTATAACCTTTATGAAGAAAAATTTTTTCTGCTGCTTCTTAGCAAAACGAGCATTTGTTCAAAATCCCCCAATTTAATCCTCAAAGTTGAGGGGTTTCTTTGATCAACTACTGCTGCTAGAACCCAGTTGTCCCATAGAAGTGACCCACCTCTAATCCTCCTCGCTCTGTCACTAACGTCACTTGCCAGGGAAAGGCTCCAGGCTCCCACTTCTCCACTTCTTCCACACAACAACGAAGGCAGCAATAACTGTTAAAACAATTTAAGATTCGGACACTGAATTATTATGCTCCCATGGATTAATTTAAGTTAATGATTCTAAATGTAATTTCTAGATTGTTTTGGAATAGTAAAATTGCTTGCAAATGACTATTTGATTTGGAGTCCAATTTTCATTAGTGGGTATCACATCCTTTGGAATGTTCTGTCATCAAGAGAGACGGGTTTGCTGAGGAATTTGGGTGCAGAGAAGTAAGTATTTGTTCTGAATGTAAATGAAGGTAATTGGAATATATGGATATTCTAATCTAAAAGATAAGAGGAACAATTAAGCTTTCACACTGTAAAATGTTTCTTTCAAAACTGTCTTGAATCTTGAGTAATTTTACACAGAAACTAAATTAGCATTTCAAGCATTAAAAATAAAAAACCAGAAAGCCCCCAAGGCAGTGCTCTGCCAAAGGGCATTCAGTGCCTTTTCCCCCCACAAACACTTCTGGAGTGTGGCTCATTTTTCAGAAACAACACCAAGCAATTTAAAAGCATCAACAATGTAGTTATTTATGAAACTGCATTCTCCTGAAGAGCTGGAATAAGCTGAAGGTTCAGCTTGTCTCTCTGCAAGGACTGACCTCAGTTTGTGGCGCTGATCCACAACGCCGGCAGCAACAGGGAGCCTGGGGCGAGCCCGAGGGATGTTAAAATAGTGAACAATTTAACAGATAAATATAAGGTCAGTATTAACTGCAGGAGCACAGCTCACACTGTGACTCTCACATTTCTGGTTTGGTTATGGGTCCTCCCCGTTAAGCAGCAATTGTGCAGCACTTGCCATTTTGAAAATCAGAGGCGTTACGACATAAAGGCGTTAATCTGTTTTCTAGAGTGAATGTTCTACAACGAGGTGGTTCTGCCTCCCTAACTGAGAGGTTCTGTAAATCTAGATAAATATTTACACAAAAATTTTCAAATTCACAAATATTAGCCCTGACTCACCGATGCATTTCACCATGGGTTTGTTCCAAGAAGCTTCCCTTTGACATTCTGCTACGAAAGACTTCGCGACGTTTTAATCCTCCAAGAAGCAGGACTAGAAATAAAAGGTCAAATTAATTCCAGGGTTAATTACAGAAATAACAACAGTTGTCCTAAGACACAATCACCTAACCGTGATTTTCAGATCTTGCTGTGAGCACACAGGGACCAGAGCATCTCCCGAAACTGCCTGCTGGGAGCAGGGTGTTATTAAGAGCTAAGTCTGAAACGCGCCATTCAGCAGGAAGGCCCAAGTCTTCATTCCAGATTTAACTCCCCTGGAGAGACGCAGGGAGAAATGAAGGAACATTTAAAACCCTCGCTACACTGATCTGGTGAAATCTTTTGTAAAAAACATTCTTTTCTTCTGACATAATTACAAGCAAATCTCTAAGCGGCAGCATTCAAAGAGCACCCGTGTGGGCACCTGTACACACAGGAGGACACAAACACCTCGTTTTTGGGGAGGAGGCCAAGGCTCCCAGCTCCAAGGCCAGGCTGGATGGGGCTTGGAGCACCCTGGTCTGGTGGGAGGTGTCCCTGCCCAGGGCAGGGGGGTTGGAACTCAATGATCTTTAAGGCCCCTTCCAACTCTGACCATTCCGTGATTCTGTGACAGCAAAGAAGGGACATTGCTGAGAATTTCAGTGCACTCAATGCACCTCAGTGACAGCAAGAGAAATTGTTCATGAGAAAAGGCACCTACGTGTTCAGTCCCTGAGGAATTGAGGCTGGCAGTGGCAGTAGCAGGGTTCTGATGTCACTGGAGAGAGCAGAGCAGTCACCCACACCGTGCCGCGCCTGCACTGGTGCCGTGTGTCCATGGGGTGGTGCTTCAGGACTGGGACACGGCCAACCTGCACAGGATCCCAAAACAGAATATTCCCTTTAGGAGTGAATTCGTTACTTACTCCTAAGGGCTTTTAGGGGAAACCCCACCTTTTCTCTGTCCTTTCTTGACACTGTGTCACTCACACAGACACAGATCTACAATTGCTGAGAATAAAAGGAATAATAAAATAAAAGGAATAATAAACATAAAAGGAATAATAAACATAAAAGGTGCCTGACTCGGACCAAAAGCTGCAGCGACCTGTGTGAAGCCAGGTCCCAGGACCTCTGCTGTCTCAGCACACACCTCCTAACTCTTGACAAGGTGGGAAAATTGTTCTCTAAAATAAAATCAATATGTCTGGATCCGAGTTGAACTGTAAGATCAACTCAAATTCTGGAGTTCCCTTAAGACTTTACTTCAAAAGGAAACCACTTTGCAGCTACATTGTTTAATAGTTCAATGGCTTGATTTACTACTGAAAAATGAGCATAAAACCAGTGTTTCAAAGCACTACTATTTGGTCACTATTCAGGCCTTTCCAGAATGAAGTTCTGGGAATAGTCTGGACTTGAGAACTGAACAGAGGCCTCCCACCCACCTGCTGCCATGTATTTCACCATCATCTTCCTCCCAGAGTGTGCTCCTGAGAGCTCAGTTATGGAAGTCATATTCCCAACACTAACCTGCCTCTTAATTTTTGCAGGCAAAGTCTTTCCACAGAATGGGCCAAATTGCTTTTTGGGTATAAAAAGAATGAGAAAAGACAAACCGTCTTTATTCTTTCTTCCATGAGGCTTATGGACAAACAAACCAATTTTAATACAATGACTCCCTGAATTTGAACAGTCCTTTCTTGCAAAGTTTAAAAAAACAGGGAAGTGGTCGGAGTGATGGCTCCTCGCTCTGTAACTCACAGGGTGCCTTTTCCCAGAGCACCCCGTCTGCCAGGGAATTCCCAGGGAGCCACTGGATCCATGCTAGAGAGAAGCAAACTGGGATCACTGATCTGTGATAAGGGCAGAGGCTGTGATGGAATCTACCAAGTCATCACACGTAGGTCTGCTTGGTTCTGGCTTTGGTGAATTTCCCAAAAAAGGAAGGTGTTGAAAGGAACAAAGAAAACCCCAACAAAACTGAAGAAGAAATGAATGAGGAGAGACAGTGGGAGATGACACTGTAGATTAACATGATGAAACTCAGGCTGAAGAAGATGCAGTGGGAGAACTGGCCCTGTCTCACAAAAGCTGTGATGAAATGCAATAAGCTTCACCTTACCTTGAGGACATGGCAGGGGCACAACAGGCCTGGGAGTGCCTCCACATGAAAGGTCTCTGTAAATTCCAGGGGGATCCGGGAGCCATCTTCTACCTGGATAGTGCAGCTGTGGCAGCTGAGCCAGGGATGAGGTGTTGGATTGTCAGGGCTGGTGATTTCTCCAAGCCTTTCAGTAAAAATCTGACCCTGACAGTGGGCTAGAAAAAAAAAAAACAACAGAAAATGAGGATCACAGTTGTATTAACTCAGTTCAGCCAGACTGGGTAAAGGCAGTGGATCCTTTTCTACACTAGTCTATCCCTTCGAGAAAGTTTCAGAGCCCCCTGTCTCCCTACCTGTGAAATGAAGCCTCTCACACATTTCACCAGTGGGCACTTGTCAGTGTTGAGAAAATTGCCTTCTCTCTCTGCTGTGGCAGGACCAGGGCACGGGCATTATCCAGAAGCAGGGCAGGGAAGGATCCCAGGAAAGCACCACTTAGTGACAGGGCTGGAGGTCAGGAATACGTGTGATGGCTGGAAGCTCCTCAGAAACATTCTAAGATGTTAAATTTGCAGCTTGGCTGCTCCACCGGGCGTGTGGAGAGCAGCAGGACAGCTACCAGCTCCTCAATTCCAGAAGCCTCTGAATGCAGCTCTTTCTTTTTTAATGCCTTTGTTGCCAGACATTTAGAATGTAATTGTATTCTCTGAGCAAAACCAGCTGTGCCTCTTGCCAACACAATTGGAGCCACAAATGCTCCCTGCTGAAGAGAAGCAAGAAGGAAGAGCCACAAGTGCCCCGAGGATCTCTGCTTGTTGACAGCATGTGATCGCTGTGAAGTGGTGCTTTGATCAGCTGGGAACAAAGGCTTTATGATGTGCTGCAAAAGCTGTAGGAGCAATCCTTTAATTGATGAGGAATGAGGCACTGCCTGATAACACCCAGGTATTTTTGCACCGCTGTGACACGGAATTGATTTTAAGAGGGAGATTGTTTGACTTCGGATTGCATCCTTAAACACACTGTGCTGAGCTCCACCAACACAAATGCCATTATCCAGTCATTAATTACAGATTACCAACTAAAACAGACCATGCAGTTTAAGGTTGTCATTTTAATGGAAGGGGACCAAGTTGTGAACGAGAACATGAACATTATTGTCCCTTAACTAACTATGGATTTCATTGGCCAAGATTCTAAGCTCCTGTTCTTCAGAGAATGAAACCTGCTTCCACCCCATATCCATCCAACAGCCCTCCTTGCTGCTACAGGAGGTATTTAGATACAAGTTTTTACTTGGAAAGGAAAGCAGGAATGGGTAAAATTATAAGCTTTTTATTTTATGTTTGTGTGGCTCTTAGCACAACTAATGCCACAACCCAAGTCATGATGCACGCGGGTACTGCTTCTTTTAGCACAAGCTGTAATTTCAGAACAATCTTTCCCTGTCCATCTTCCCAGAAAGTTATGAGCAGCTGCTTTTATTTCACATAGACCTATCCATCACCACAGTGACTGAGCATCTGTGTGCTCTACTCTGAATTCATTGTCCCAGGTTTTCAAACACAGCTGACAAAAACACAGAGTAAAACAGCTAATAAATGCCTAGAAATGCCTATTCTGTTAAAACTGAGCACTCTCATAATTTCTAAATCCTGTTTGAAACGCCTCTCCTGGTCCAAAGAAGCAGAGAAAGCTTGACTAAGTCACCTGGAGGTTCTGGCTGCCTCCGAATCCAGCCTAAAAGCACACTGCTTTGCAGAAATCGAGCTACAATGGGAATTAAATCTTTTCCTTTCATGCTATACTTGTAGAGGATTATCAGCAAGTGGGTTTTTTTCCTTAATTGTTATTACCTCATTCTTCCCAGCTAAATACACGTTTCTGTAATTCCACTGATTGTGCCTCAAACTACAGAAGCATTTGACGGCTTTGTAAGAATAAAGCATGTTTTGCAGCACACTCTCCTGAGCTGCTGCAGGTGCTGCTGACAATGCTGCCCCTGACGCACAGTTCCCCACCTCCCTCCAGGCTTTCAGGTCCCACTATAACGCTCCCCTCCACCTGCTGCAAGCCCAGGCTGAGAAACACCCCAAACCCTACTTGATATGCAGCTTTAGCAGAACACTGCTCATAGCCATCTATCTACCAAAAAAAATCTGCTTCTCTGAAAAACTGAAATTTCCTCACGCTGTGAATATCTGTCCCAGCTCTACAGCCCCTACAGGAGCAGTCTGGAGGCAATTACAGGAATGAAAACATGGAATCCTTGGGTGTGAAAGATGACTTAGTGGGAAGTCTTACCCTACGCACACAAGCCACAATATAATAAGTACTATCTTTACACCCTTGACTCCCTACTGAAATCATTAGGAAGCCAGAATCTCAAATCTTCTGCTAGTTCTGCATCAGAGTCCTTCCCTGTTACCTACAAACCCAGCTTTCCCCAGGCACAGGGTCTACTGAGCACAGAGGGGATACTCAGGTTGGCGAGATTAAATTCCCTCTTACAAGAACATCAGAGCTAGACAGCAGCAACACCTCAGTTTCTGTCTACCATAATGATCCTATCATCTGCTTTCCTTAAACTATGTTTAAAGGAATGTTATTAGGCTAAAGCTCAGCATAAAAATATGTAAAAGAGAAACGGTGGAGAAAAGACCACTGCGCAGTAACACACACACACGCATGGAGAGACAGAAGAACACTGTGTAGAAACAAACACCATGGTTTCTGAAGGCTCTTTACTTTCTCTAGTAATAAAGGGCAAAGGGACACGTGATGAAATTAAAGGCCAAAAACCACAACTGATATAAAATCAGGATTAAGAAATAGCATATAATTAATCTGTGCAACGTGCTGTTATATGTCTAAGGCAAACTTTTATACGCTAGAGCCCTAAATTAAGCTTCAGCTAAGTAGCCTGTAGACCACACAGGATCTACGCTTCTGTATGGAAGCACACTTTAAAAATCACCCACTGAACTGTCTGTCCCACTGAAGCACAAGATGCTGGGCAGTATCAGAGGCAGGAAACGGGAGATGAGGGATCCTGAGCCCGGATCCATTCTAACATGCATATTCCAGAATTGCTCTGAGCCTCCCCGGTGCTGGTTGAGCAGCTCCTCAGGGCAGTGATTGCTCTGCATTCACGTGGCAAAAATCAGCACCACTTCTCTGCACAGAGCTGGGATCCCCACACTGTTACACTACAAGTAAGAACAGTGCCCCATTAATACCTCACTAATTCAGAAAACTGGCCTTCACCTTGTTTTGAAGGTCTAAAGGAAGAGAAAGACAGAGACTAATAGTTCTTTATGCTTCATTACATCTGTCTCCTTTAAACTCAGTTTCATAATTTTGAGGTGAGATTTTCGTATTACAGTTTGGAAAAATGTGAGTCATCATCAATAAACTCTCTTGACTCGTGCTCACATGAGTAGCCCAAACTAGCTGACCCAAGAGAAGATCCTCTGCTAGCCCAAGGGACTTTGCAGCTTGAGGATGAAAAGGCTTAAACTGGACCTAATATCTCCTGGATGTGGCCACTGGGAGTTCCTTTTGTCAGGGCAGTATTTTTTTCCCTAAGTTTGCAAGCAAGAAAGTCATAAACTAGCCAGCACAAAAAGGATCAAATAATTTTTTAACACCTGCCAGCAGAAATGCTGTCCCTTGACTTCTCAGTACAAGCTTTAGAGCTGTCCAGAGAGTGCTCAATTATGCTTAGGCCGTATTTTTATTAGAATCAGAGTGAGCTGTTTGCCAGAGGCTTGAACTCTGAAAAATGACCCCCTCAAAACTTGCAAGTCCATTGTCATTGGCTCATTAAGTCTCCAATGAAAGGCGGGTCATAAATTGTATCACCGCGCCATGGCAAAATTTCAAGCTGCTTTGATCATAATTCACTGTGACCATGAAACAGCTTCTGAACAAGATTAAATACGGCAGAGGAAAGCCTTGGTTACTGCTCACACAGCCTCTCTGCCCCCACATCAGTTCTCTGCAGCATTTACCTTCTGCAACACTTATTAAGCATCTTCCCAGTATGTCAAGACACTGATGTTACCTCTCATTCTGCAGAGGGACGTTCAAAGCTGCTATCAAGGGACTGGCCCAAGGTAAGACAGAAGTCTGCAAATGCAGTGACCCGAAGTTGAGTGAAGTGTCTCATCTAAAAGCCTCTCCGTGCCCTCCCATGCTTGCTTGGAAAAGGGCTCCTCCCCCATTCACTCCAGGCACTAAAGAGTGGAGATGGGGTTGGAGAAACTGAATCTCATAAATTACAATTAAAAGCAACTTCTGCTAAACTGCAGAAATAAGGAAATGCTGACTGACTAATGCTCCTTAATCCCTCGAGTTTTTTAATCTTCAGCAGTTCACCTACAGCTGCTCAGCTCTGACTTGGTAACCTCTGGCAATAATCCTGTTTCCTCCGCAGAGCTGGGGAGCTCTAATCACTGACAAGTTTGGAGCAGAGCATTTATCCAACAGGCTTTAAGAAGATGGTCCCTGCCCAAAGAGTGGACAGTCTAAAAGGACAACAAATGGAAGTTAATGTGGAGCAGTGACAGGCACTGTCAGGGACTGAGACAGGATCAATCCACACCACAAACAACTGCACTGAAGAACAGGGTTCCTTGTGTTGCATCTGTGTGGGGAGGGCACTGCTGCCTTCCCTCGTGTGAAGGCAAGACCCCGAAGCTGCCCGGCTGACATTCCTGTTACTTTACCAAACTCCTGGAACTCTTGAGGCTTTGCTCACCAGAACGCATTTCAGCCATAACGTGACGTTCCCAATGGGAGATATGTCTGGAGTCACACAACTTGGATTAAAAAGACCCCATCAAAATTCCAACCTTGCCAAAGAGTGAACAGGCTCGGAAAATAAAGAGTTTCCATCTACAAGCCTGGGTGCAGACAAGAGCTTATCTAAAAGGTACATTAAGGAACAAATGTGTGGTTCTGGTCTTGTTGCAGTTTAAGAACTACAGAGGGTCAAGCAACAAGAGCTGGACAAGAGATTCAAGTATCTTCAGGTAGCTGTGATGCTCAGGGGCCTTTCACAATTACTTCTCTCTTATCAGCTCCTGCCTTATCTAACTTCTTTTTTTTCCCCTAGTGACACATGGGAAATACATGAAAATGAACGCCCCAGAGGCTGCCATCAGCTTTCAACAAGGAACAGCCTCTTTATTGTCTGCAGGAGGCAGGTCTGAAAGACAAGGAACCAAGACATACAAGTCACAGAGCAGAGAAGCCTGCAGCCCTTGGGCAGACTGCAACAGGCAGGTCAGAAGGGAGGGCAAACCAGCTCTTCCCAGCACATCTGTCTCCATCTCTGCCTAAGCGCGGAGAAGCTTAATTATCTCACGCTGGAAAATAAAGGAGAAAAAAAAAAGCCTGTCAATATCAGCTTGGTCGGAGAGGAGCCCAAAAATCAAAGCAGCAGCTTTTGCTCTCATCTCATGAAGGGGATCTGCAAAGATCTTTGCTCTGCAGCTCAGCCCAGTGGCTGGAGCAGCTTCAGCCCTTGCATCTTAAGGCCTCTGAAATGTGAGCAGGTTCCAGAACATCAGCTGCACCATAATAATTCCTGATGCACACAGCTCTACCCATCAGGGCAGCCCAGCCCTGCAGTAGCACTGATAAGCTCCCTCTGTTAGCAGCATGTTCAAGGAGGGGGCAGAAGTGTGCACACATGAACGGTCAATCCAAAGCTGCCAGTCTGCTGCTAGTTCACAGCTACTCATTTTGCACCTTCACGTTAAGACCAGGCACATGCTTTATAGCCTAAGTAAATCCATACACTTGTGCTAAAAGCCATCACTTTAGGAAGAGGAGGTTGAATGAACAGGTCTGTTCCAATACACTAGAGACACAAGGAGTTTGAACCCTGAATCAGAGCCAGGCAGCTGTGGCTGGAGAGGGTTTGTAATAGGCTGGAGCTGGGAAGCTAAATGCCAAGGTGGCCATAAGCACTGGAAGTTAGATCCAGTTCTGTATCTCAGCACTGGGGAGCTCAGAGAAACCATCTCCCCACCTCTGACAGCATTTAGTGAGCAGAACGTGTGCTGGTTGTTTCCAGACAGGATTCAGCTCCATGTGGGCAAAGGTGCACCCACAAAGGATGAATGTGACCCCACGTGCGGGCGAAGTGAACCCAGAGATGCCGATGGCTGCGCTGACTCAGACACCTCGCTGCCTGAGGACAGATCAGCTGTCCCTGGCTGTGAGCTGAGAAGCAGAGCCAGCAGGTCAGCCAGGTCAACCTCGCACTGGATGTTCTTTGGACCAAGAGGTCTGTGCCTGGCCTTGTCACCCATCTAACAAGTGGATCGTTGTATCTGGTGTCAGTGACACATGGACTGTGCTGCCTCTTGGCCTGTGTCCTTCCAGGGAGGGTAAGCAAACTACTTCTCCATTAGACTTCACAACTCAACTGTCAGTTTTTCCAACACATCTACTAACTTGGGTCCACAGTACTCAGTATCTCAGCACCAGGGAGCAAGATACACTCAGTTTTGCAAGTGTTTCATGAAAACTCCAAGCATCTGCAGTGGGCAGTGTAAGACAAGTTTCTTGCTTCTCCATTCAATCTGTCTAACGCTGAATGCAGGTGGATGCTGCCTAAGGGGTAACCAAAACCAGCTGCCAGTGCACCATTTCACTGTGACACGCTACTGCTGTCCCTAATGGCAGCAATTAGCCCACAGATCCTCTGCAAACCCCTCTGCTCACAGCCCTTATTCACCCCCTGTACCTTCCTCCTGCTGCACCAGGCACATAGGGAACATCAAAACCAATAAAAAACCACAGCTTTCACCTTGATGCTAGTGTTGGGACTGGCTTAAGGGGATGCTGCAGGTAGGGAAGCATTTCCCAATCTAGCAAGAGCTCACCTGTGCACGTCCTCTTGTTTCCATGCAGTGTGTAGCCAACCCGGCAGCTGCAGTAGTAGCCCCCCACATAGTTGTGACAGTGGTGATTGCAGAGGGGTTCACCATCAGACAGCTGTTTGCACTCGTCGATATCTAATGGGTGAAACACAGAATTAGGCAACCAACACCCTTCAGCAACACTTTGTCTTGGTCTGAGCCACTGTTTTGTGAGGTGGGCTTGTCTGCCTTTAGTTGCTGTGCCCTTCTGCATCTGCCTCCCTCCAACAAGACCACGTTCTCCCACCTCCCACCACCAGCCGCAGTCTGTAAGAGCACAGGGAAGCACCAGCCCCACCAGAGCTGTCTCTTTCATCTCCAAGAGAGGTTGGTCTCTCACCTTCGGCAGCGTAAAAGGCCTCAAAGCCCGAGAATGGTTTCTCATTGGAGTAGTCAGACCGAAACACTACCATGAGGTTGTTGTCAACGGAGACATATGTCTTGTTGTCCGGAGCCTCCTCGGTGTCTGTACTATCCTTCCCACACAGTGTAGCCAAGGTCTTCCCACCAGAGCTCAGCTGCAAAACAGGCAGACAAATCCACCAGATGAGCACAGAGCTTTGCTCTTCCCAACCCACAGCCATGGCTTGGGAAGCATGTGTTTAATAGTGTGAGAAAGGCGGCTTGGATGCTCTCAAAAGGTAATTCTAGAGGTCAGGCCAGATCCAGGGACAGATAAGAGAAAATTTCCCCTATTCTCTGTGACTTAAGCCCATAATTTTGTCTCCCTTTTCCCTTTCAGAGGCCCACATAAAGCTGTGATGCCAGCCTGGGCTCTCAGCACCATGCTTTGTTTATAATGCTCTTGTTAACCTGGCACTCTCAGTCACAGTAAGATAAAGTAAAGCCACAGACAATTGGAGTAAAAAGGTTTCATACACTGACAAATTCAAATATATAGTAAAAGGTCCCTTTAAACTAGTGACTCACTTGCTGTATGATTCACTTATTACAGTTCCAGCTCCTCATTTACCTTGTGTAAATTTCAACACAACAGAAATGTCCTGATACATGGGGGTCATGCACACAGTAGTAAGAACTGGGTACTACAGACCTACCAGAAATGAGTATTCTGTCCTGCCCGAAGGAAATGACATGAAAAACACCACTGTTTGGGGGAATGGGAGCAACTTGCCACATAAAGCCATGGAAATGAGACCTTCCTAAACGGGAACAAGGCTGTCTGATTTAGTGCCATCAGATTCAGAGGTACTGCTGATGCACTGGGGTTGTGTCCTCCCTGTGAACACAGCTCCCTCTTTAACGTGGATCAGGCCCGTGCAAACAACAAAACGAGCGCAGAGGTAGCAGGGCCTCACATCAGCCTAGACTGGAGCACATGGAGTACAAACCCTTCAGGGACACCCCTGATCACCCAAACACTTCCCAAAGACAGTATCTTTGTTCCTTTTCCTGAGGTTGTTTCTCACATTAGCAAGCAAACACACCACAGCAAGAGTTGTGAGTGCACCTTTAGACAAGCTGACAGTATCTTGTTGAGACTATCGCTTCCACTTTTACGGCCTCCCATTACACTCTGTGTAAAGCACTACTTGTTAATTTAAAACACACAGTGTAACTTCAGCAAAATGAAGCTCAAACGGGGGGTTTTTTGGGCAAAATTTCAAACCTTTGGCTTCACGAGAGAGGAACATCAGAATTTTCACAAACAATTCAAGTTTCAGACATGACAATCAGTTCTACTTCCTGGTCCCATGGGCCTCAATAAACACATCATTTTGAAATCAGCTGAGCCTGGACTTTACGAGCAGACTAGAATCAAGTGCTTATGACAGTTTTGTTGGTCCCAAATGTGTTCAGGATCACATATAAACAGTTTTCAACAACTGAGCCTGCTACACGTCACCCTGCCCTACACATACCTTCACGTAATCGTATTCACACAGGTAGGACAACTCCAGGTTGAAATGGGTGAAGTAGATGCGGATAGAATATCCCTTGGGGACAGTAATATTCCAGATTCTCTCCTTGTGATTTGGGTAGCCATTTGGGAAGTTGGGGGACGTGATCCTCCCATACATTTTCTGCAGCACAATGCTGCTGCTTACTCCACTGTAAAGCACAGCCAGCAAGACCAACAGCCTGTGTCAAAGGAACAGAGATCAACGGAGAAAGAGTGAGCACCAAGTTAAATCATACCCCAAAAGCCACACATCCAAGCTGTCAGTCTTGATACCAAATCAGCTATCTCAGTGCTAGCTGAAATCATCATGCCCAACACCCCTTCTCCCTTGACAATGGTAGAAATCAGGAGGTACCAGGGGAGTCATACTGTAGTAACAGCTGAACAAGGTGAGAATCACACTCGTGCTTTCTAAGGGTTGCACAAAGCCAAGTGGCCAGAGGAGCTGGGGAGGTCCCTGTGACCGCACTCACCTCATCGTGTTGCTCTCCTGTCTGAGCCTGCTCTGCTCTGAGCCCCGGGGAAGGAATCTCTTCTGATGTATTTGCATTTTGGGGGCGGATGTATTTATTGTGTGTGCTCTGCTGTGTTTGTCTGGATGTTGAACTCTGATGTTTATCTCCCTTCCACCCCCTTCAGCCTGCTGAGTTCTGGGAACAGCAATCGCTAAAAACCAGCGCGTGAGGCCTCAGTGAATGCCAGGGAGAGGCAGAGATGGAGCTGATGGATTGGGAACGCTGCAGGCTCTTGGAGGCAGCCGTGCTATGGCAGCTCCGTGGGAAGAGAGGCAGTGGGAGGAGGTACAGAGCGGCTCCAGACAGCGAGGGGAGCCGGGCAACTCTCCCCTAACCAGCTGATTCGCAATTACTATTAATGCACACAGCATGTACATCAAAGTACAGTTTCTTCCATTGTCAGAGCAGGAAGGTGCTGAAAACAAAATAATGGGGCACAACACAGGAATTCAGAACAGTGAGTCTGGTTAGACGGTTCTGTAACGGGACAGGAATACTTGGGTGACACCAACAGCGCACACAGGCATAAGTTTAAGAGACACCAAAGTCTTCCACTTCCCAGCTGCACATTTTAATCCACTGAAACCTGCCCCACACCTTGTTTATACTCATCAATTCCTTTTTATCCCGTCCACCCTGGAACACCAATAAGGTAAAAAGGTAAAATGCTTAATAAATGATGTCTTTTGAACCCGGCTTGCTACAGAAGCAAGACAAAATTCCTCTGTGATCACATCTGCCTCTGTAACTTACTAACTTTAAAAGCCCAATGATCAATTTCTACCAAATGTGGCAGAAAAGAGGCAGTTCCAAGGATACTACTGCAATGGAAATAGGTAGGTGGATTAAAAAAACCCAATGAATTCCTATCGCTAAAGATTCTCTGAGGAAAAAAATGAACTCAAATTTCTTTTAAACATTTGTGAATCCACACAGGGATTTCATACTACTATATGAGCCCGGGAAATTCAACTGGGAGAGCCAAAGCTATAGGACATAAAGCTTTACTAATTCCACTGCCTGCAGACTGCTCCTTTCCAAATCTACATTTAGGTTTCTCACAAAACTCCCATTCCAGTGCAGGAGACAGGCCTTAGCTTATAGAGGGTGAAAAGCCAGAGGTGTTAATGCAGAACCTGGGTCCCACCTCTTCCCTGACAAAAACAGAGAGGAGGAAAGCTGCTCTGCAGCAGGGAACAGGCTGCCGCACTGCACACGTGGGTAATTTATCCTGAGATATCCTCTAATTAAATGGACACCTTTTCATACTCATTTTTGAACAGCCAAAAAATCATTACCCCGGGCAGTGATGTCGGTGCTGGCAGGAAAGCTGGACTTATTGCATGAACAAAACCAAAGCCAACAAACCATTTAGCAGACTGCAAACAGAAAACATCATTTAATAAAAGTGAAGGAGAAACCAGTAGCAGTGAGAATCAATTGCCAGCAGCAGTACCTACAAGCATGGTTAATGGACAAGAACCCAGAGGGGACTAGCTTTTCCTAAGGCCCACTAGGTGCTAAAATGATCCTATCAACACATGCAAGATGTGCACTGTACTAGCTGGAAATGAGGGAACAGAAAGACAATTTTGCAAAAAATCAGTCCATGCCTAGCTGGGCTGGTGCTTAACTCCCACAGACAGAAATACTTCCAGAAATGTCCTACATTAGGCTTCCAGCTCAGTTCAGCAGCAGAGGCATGGAGAGCCAATTCTGATATTAGGTCCGGAAAGTTTCTCTCACCCCCAGAATATGATGAAGCCCCTGAAGCTTATGGTTGCAGCCTAACACTGAAATAAGGAAGTTGACTTAATAAACTGTAATCCTGGAGACTGAGAAACGGAACACTTGGTGCACATATCGGCTTTCCTCTGGCACAGTCTGTAGAGAGGCAAGACTGCTGCAATTTTAGTCCTTAGCACCTGATGTGAACAATACCAAAATCATCCCTGTTTCTTTGCCCAGAAACCTCCCACCTCCAAAAGGCTGCTGGGCACCAGCTAGCCAGGTGCAGCAGTATCATCTGGAGAGCACCGTGATACCTCACCTCAGGCCCCACAGATGCTCCTCTTGCCCACAACTTCCCTTTTGTCTGTGCAGGACTAAGCCAGCCCGAAGGCTGAGTGGACCTCATCCATGTCACTGCCGTTTCCATCTGTCTCTAACTTGCTGAGTTATTGATTCCCTTTAGGAAGTCTGGGTGTTATTGGAAATGACAGATGCCTCTTGAGAAGTCTGCCCACCTGTCTTCTCATGCCCCTGTCTCCTTCCATGCTGGAGAGCTGAGATACCACAAAGGCAAGGCGTCACTTTCAAGAGAATCACCGACATACATGGAAGCCAAGGTTCAGAGAAAGGACTTCCCCTTGACTAAAAAATACAACCTTCTGTGGAATGGAGAATACGGAATGACACAGTGATACTAAGAGATCTCCTATGAGCCCATAATCTCCCTCAGACACTGCAGAGTCTCAAAACATGCTTTTACAATTCGACACTGAGGTCTGTCAAGGAAAGGTTTCAAATCCCTCCTGTGGCAACAGTTAAGTGCAGACAGCTAAGCCAGACACATGAATAAATCAGCAAGCGCAGAGCTGCTCAGCCAACACAGTGCCCCTCAGGCTGGTACCACTAAGATCCTGAGACCTGATCTCCACTTTTCCTCTAAAACCAGACAGCAGCAGGAACCAACTGAAAAGATGAGAAGGTTGGAAAGCAGCTCTGCAGCTCTGCATTGTGTGAGATCCGGGCATCTGAACATGCCTCCAGATCTGAAATACAAGTTTGGTGCCAAAGCAAGAGGCTGGTTCATGAATGGAGGAAAAGCATGCACAGGCCTTCCCAGCTTCTAGGATGAGACAGCGCAGTCATCTGCCACGGCAGTGCCTCTCCTTGCGTCACAAAGAGAGCAAACGAGCATGATAGCTGCTTGTGTCATCCCCAAAGACACTGCTCCCCACTGCCCCTTTCTCAATGCCAGCTGCCTCTGCGGAGCCCTAAGAGATTGCCTTGATGCTTGCTCTTCCGTGGCTAAATCCAATCCTCCTGCAGTGAGGGGTTCAGAGGACTGAGAGGAGGATGCAGCAAAGGAAAAGATGTTCTGTTTCCTCGTTACAAATCAAATAGCATGACTGACATCAAGAGACAAGCACACAGACGGAGCAAGCAGAGCATAGAGTGGGGCAGGGGAAGAGCCTGGCTGCTGTGAAACAGAAAAAAAAATAATATTGCCAGGGCAAAAACAACAGAGAAAGCTCATGCAATGGGGCAAGACACTTTCTCCCTTTAGTTAGGGCATGTTTTTCTCCTTCCCACACTCTCCACTGCTACCTGATTGTTTTATATTCTGTTTGCAAAGATGGACTCCAGCTGCTACAGAGTGCTAAGGCACCCTTCTCCAGCTGCAAAAAAAATCCCTGGACTTGTCCTCTCTATTCTGCACCGACTGACTTCCAGAGGACAGTCAATGCAATTCTACGGTGTTGCCCTCATCCAAAAGCACTCAGATCCGAGCTCAAATTGTCTGGGAAGATCAACAAAAACTCTGAGGTAGAGACACCGGTCAATAGCTTTGCTGCTCTGGCGTGAACAGAGCTCTCAAAACCAAGGGAAACCATCATCTGTGTGGTGCTGGTCTCAGGCTGGGAAAACACAAAGCTCAGGGTGCAAAGCACAGGTCTCTGAACACGTGTGGTTGTGTGTGCACACACATATGCACATATTAGAGACCATGCACACTCAATTTACACGTTATGTAAATGTACACAATCAAAATGACAATGTGCACACACCTGTATAATTTCTGTTTATCTACATTGCCATGGAGTCCAACAGCACGAAATTTTCACGTGCACCAGCCCATTTCAACCACTGCAGGGATACATGTGTATGCATTTACGCACGTGACCATATAAATTTCGGGGCAAACCCCTGACATTCATCACCTTGGGGCGAGAATATGACAGCACACAAGTAAGAGATGCTGGTCACATTACTCTGCCTTCTCCTGGAAAAAGCTCCTACTCTGCCACGGGGAAGACAGCGTAAGAATTGCGTAGGTCAGAATCTCTTTTCCCTGTGCCTGTCTCCCCAGACCCATTAGCCTCCAAACGGCTCTCAAAAATTGAACCAGCTCACAAAGCTACCGCCTCGCTCCCGCCCACAGCCCTGGTAGCTGCAGCGTGTCTGCTGGGCCAGCTCCAAGTCCCTGACTTCCCTGGAGCAGCTGTTTGTGCTGGGAAGAGAGTTTGGTTACAATTCAGATACCGCTAGAGCCAAAGCGATAAAATACTGTGCTGTCCTCTCTCCAGGCAAAGATGCTGTGCACGTTACAGGCACAGCCAGCACACTCTCCTTGGGTGAGCCTGTCTCCAAACAGCTAACAGGAACAAAGGGGACATCTAACATGTATCTCTTGTCCAACACAAAGTCTCAAAGCAGAGAAGGCAGAATGGGGACAACAACAAAGAAAAGCACGAAAAATATGACAGATCTCTGTGCTAGAGAACACAAAGACCAACCAAGGCCAAGCCCATCGGGAAGTCCCTATTGTGAGCAGAGTGAGGCTAATGAAAAGCCTCCCTGAACCTACCACAGCCTCATTCACCAAGCAGCTTGGCCTTGAGAAGCTATTAGGAGGCTTCTCAGCTCCCAGAACAGCACCCAGGAATGACAATATCATTTAGAGAGTGGTTTGGGGTTACACACCTGCCACGAGGCCTGGAAAGCCTGGAAAGTCACTTGCCAGCTTAGAAAAGGCTATTAACATGTGCCATTCCCTCCACTGCATGGTTGCCAACAAGAGGATCCACTTGAGCAGTATCATCTCTCCAAAATCATTCTTTCTCAAGGGAGAACTGAAAAGCGAGCTTGGCAGGAGAACCACCATCCATCTCCTGCTGGAGTTTCTATACAAGCCTCCACTGTCATATCCTTTCTTAAACAAAGCTTAAACCCTTTCCTAGCTGCAGAACCAGCGACCACCACTAAGTTTGGGATGAAGCCCTTGTTTTTGAAAGAAGGGGAATCCAGACCTCGTCTTCCACACCAAAACCAGAGCAGAGCAGTTGCTCTCAGTGGAGAACACAAGGTCTGCCTTTGGAAGCCAAAGCTTGCCTGTTTGTCTCTATTTTCATCTCCTTCTCATTTCTTCCTCCTTTTTTCATGACTGCTGCTGTTTGTCTCTATTTTCATCTCCTCATTTCTTCCTCCTTTTTTCATGACTGCTCTTGCTCTACATCCAATAATTAACACCGTGAAGAACTGTATTCATCTCCCAAATGTATGACTTGCTGAGACTGGAGAAGAAAGTAAATTCCCGAGGCTCCTTCCCCCCCTCAGAGAGGAGGGAGGAAGAGGGAGAAGCTTTACTTCCAATAATTAACACTGTGAAGAACTGTATTCACCTCCCAAATGTATGACTCCCAAATGAGACTGGAGGAGAAGGTAAATTCCTGAGGCTCCCTCCCCACTCAGAGAGGAGGGAGGAAGAGGGAGAAGCTGAGAAACGTGCTGAGGAATAGGTTTCAACAGCATTAAGACTGGAGAATTCATTAAACCCACTTGCAACAGGCCCCTTGTCCATATATACATCCAAATGCATTTTCTACTCACCCGTTCAACTCAAAAACATTTTTCACCATTTCTCTTCTTCTGCAATTGTCCATAACCTCAATTTTTTCTAACAAAGAGGCTATTACCCCACTAATCTAGATAAATAGTAAAGCCAGCCCAAAGCACTCCCAAAGTAAGAGCTACTGCTCAGACATTAAAGAGTTAGTGTGATACATTGAAATGGACAAATCTTCCCTCTGGCTAAATCCCTCACTGAATAACACACAACCTCATTCCTGCCTTGGAGAAAATAGATTGAAGGCCATGTCAGAGCCAACAGTCGCATCAATCAGAACCCGTATATTAAAACGCCTGTAGCACTCCAGGAAAAAAACACCAAACCTACCAAGCAACCAGCTGTGCTAAACTTTTCCTTACCACCTCAATGGAGTAACATGCCTCCCCCAACTATTTCAGATCCATCTCCCTTCAAAGAAGTCTTGGATCCCTGACTGCGCTCTTCTCTTTGGAGGAGAAGTTAGGAATAAGTGTGGTACCTTCTAGACACGTTGCCTTTTACAAAGACCGGCTTTATCTATCTTATTTTTAAGGCAGGAATGTCAAATGTGTTTCTGCCCAAAAGAACTGCAAGTGTTCAAACTGCACAGTGTCTTTCAGCCTAGATCTAAGCTCACTTTTGCCTAAATTCCACCCTAATGCTCTTGTTTTTTCCCCAGGGAAAAGGAAACACAAACAAGCCCACCAAAATGCAAGGCAGGAGTTCTGTGCTGCATCAACACTTCACTCCTCAGCTTCTTTTTGGTTTTTTCACAGAAACCTTCACAAAACCATAACCAGCAAAACATCCTTTATTGCTGTATGCTTTTGTTTTGGGTGATAACAAACACTTGGATTTGAGGTGAGATTGCTATTGTTTCACAGAAAAATTCAATTTTGGTTTTTAAATGAGTGGGACACTTACCTGGGCTTCCTGCTCCTCTCTTTTCAATACTGTTAGTGAAATCCACAACACTGAAGTTTCTGCAGGAGTCATGACTAAAGCTTGAACAATAGAGGGAATCTGCAAAAAGAAAATAACAGCATTTAAATACAGTTTTCAACAAAACACAATTAAACAGAAGCACTACAGAGGAGGAGTGAGCTCGTGCCAATACAGCACTGTATTCTGTCTCAGAAAAATCTGCATTTCAGAGATAGGCAAACGTTCAGATGTTGGTACTCAAAAACTCCTTGGATTAAGAGTTACCAGACTGCTAAGCATAAATGATTATATACGTAACTTTTTCACACCTGATGGACATATTATCACCTGTTTTTACCTACAGGCCCATCACTTGTTGAGTCTCAAAGCTGTATACAAAAAAAGCCCACTAGAAATTGTTAACAAACCCTGGAGGCACTGGGCTGGCTGGCAAGCAAAGGGAGACCTGGCAGATGCTATAGCCCTCTAATTTAAAATTAGGCAGGGAGTCTGTGACAGTATATCCTACATTGCCCTAGCCATATTATCTGCCAGTGACTTCCAATAGCCACCACACAGTAACAAGAGCTTACTCTGCTCCAACAATGCTCAGCTCTACTGGAAAGGCAAAATAATTTGGTTACATACAGAGTTAACTTGGTAGAAAGATATAGGCTGTAACCCAGATTCCACCCCAAATACCAAGGCATTCACAGCACAGTCAAGCTCTGAGCCTCCTTAGCTAACAATTAAAGAAGAAACTCTGGGAGGTCAAAATGAAAATACTTCAGGTACTTTGCCTGTGGGGCAGGCAATAGGGAAACAGTTTGCCTGTTTAGGTCTTGCTATAGCATGTGTTTATCTGAAGTGGCAAGAGCACTACAGAGCCACCAAGCAGCCAGCAAATTAAAAGATCATTGCATGTAATTTAAATGTTTGGCTGGGATCCCCTGAGGCCCAGTAGGAAGAATCTCTGAGGAAAGGAAGATATTTTGTTTGATATATGTTAGCAAAGAGGAAGCCGAGCCAGAGCACTAGCACGGCTGGAAGAATTATTCTTGCTGAAGCCCGATGACTCTAACTTGCCTGTTAGCTCTGCTGAGCAGCACTGTAATGACCCCAAATTGCAGCTGACAGATTGGTGCTGAGAGTTTGTCTCATTGAGGCTACCACATGTGGATGGGCCATTACTCTTTCAATTTTGGTCTCTGATGCCTGTTAACATACATTAGGCTTTTCCATATGGTGCTTTTTAGCCTGGTGTCCAGGGCAGCTGCCTGGGCCTTGTCCCCACCCACACGCTCAGGCCCTGCCTAATGAGAATGGATGATGGCCCCAGCTTGGTAACGGGACACAGATGGACCAAAGAGTTTTTCGCTTCAAAACATATTTTCATTTAAGAAAGTCTCCAAAGACTGTGAGGTTTTTATTCTTGTATCACTGTACCATTCCCCCCTAATACACTGCGATCTTCAGACAGGTGAGGAATTCTAAGCTGCAAATTTTCAGTTTAATTGGATTTGGAAGCCCACAGACCAATGTCCTACTCTAGTACTGCTATTCTGCTGATGGCCTTGACGTCACTTGCATGTTCTCTCACCTACCCATACTGAAAGCTCTTCAGCATGAAAAGCAGCATTTTTTTGGGCAGACCTGTTAAGAAGGCAGCCTAACTTGAGGTTGAACCAGCCTGAGCTGAGGGACTGCACTGCCTCCTGCAATATGGATGGTAATGACAAATTAAACAACTGTTTTACTATTATGAAAGCCTTTTGCAGACACGGCAGAAGGAGCCTCCACAGCCACACATGAGAACACATGACTGAGGGGACTGTGTAATGGGCACGGCAATCAAGGGTCATCTCCCAGCAGGCCGCCTCATTCTTCAACATCTCCTTCTTGCTAATTGTATTTGTATTCCAAGAATAAACATGCATAAGCAGAGAAGAGAATGCCAGAGAGAAGTCAAACACTTCCACGTAATTCGTGGGAGAACAAAGGTCATCTTTTAGAGGACACCAGTGTAGTACCACACACTCATCACCAAACGTGCAGGGTTATGCAGCAGGCAAACATCTGCTGCAAGATGGGAGCCATCTGTATCTTGGGCCAAGTGTCCTGTGCCCTAAGTTGCCACTGCAAGCCTGCAGCCCAGCAGTGTTTTGCAAACAGCATTTCACACACCTCCTAACGCTAACTTGCTCTTGGTGGCCAGCCTGGGGCCTCTCATACTCAAATCCACACAGAGTAGACAGGACCCAGCTGCAGCCTACACTGCCACAGGGATCCGGGAAGCCAGGCAGAACAAACTCCCCTTTGCTGGCTGCTCTGGTGACCCATCTGTTCCCCAGTACACCCTCTGGGAGATGGAGTTCCCTTGCGTTCCGCATCTCTACCCTGCACTGAGAAGTTCCCAAGGGCTCATGAGGCCGTCTCCAACTTTACGAAGTGCTCCTTGTTATTCATGGTTTCTGCCCTCGTGCTAAGTCTTTTCAAATAATTTGGAAATAATCCCCTTAATGCTAGGGCAGTGTTTGCCCATGACATCTCATTTACCAGGCAGTCTGTCTTCCCAGAGAAATGAAGCTTCGTTAAATGTTTGTGAGGGACAGGGTGAGTGTCTGTAGGTACACGTGTGAAAATGGGATGGGACTCAGGAAAACAATTCTCCTCGAATCTCTCAACCTTCATTACAATTCTTCTTTTAGGTGCCAGCTCTGATTTATGGCCTGCCATTCAGAGGCTATGCAGGCCAGCAGCCAGAACTGACCAGCTGTCAGAGCAGGGCTCACAGAAAAAGGAAACATTAACCTGTCTCTCCACCTGCCTAAATCCCGCAACCGACACAGGAGCTGACAAAGATGGGCTGTTCTTGGCATTTTACTTCAACCACGAGCATTGCTTGGGGCTGTGCCTGGACAAAGGTGGAGACACCCCGAACCGGGTGAGGGCTTCCCAGGTGCAGTAGTTTGGACATAGCTGTGTCTTGGGCCCCAGGAGAGAGACTCCCCGGACTGTGGTCCCCAGCCTCCTGCTTGCTTCCTGAAGGATCTTTGATGTATGATGACATTCCCATTTCTATTCTGAAATGGAGCAAAAGGCCACCAGTGGCATTTCTTCTCAGTTATTCTGCTTCTAGCCCACTCTGCCCCATGACATGCCAAGCTGCCTTCCGGCATCGAGCAGGGTTCAGTTATCCCTTTCGGAAGAGCAATCACAAGGCACTTTCCAGCCCGCTGGCTCCCAGCAGTGGGTAAATTCATCAGTTCCCTGACGAAGATGAGCGTTGTTTGCCAGCCAGTACTTTAGAGCACAGAGACTGCTGTTTGCTCCCCGTGGCTCTGGGCTCTGGGTAAAGCCATGGCTTTTGGGGCAGCTGCAGCTCCCTGTCCGTGCACCTGCACCGGAGCTCCCGGCAGGGCCCTCTCACCACGGGACTCGTTTACCCCTGACTAAATTAGCAGCACAAGGCTGAGGACAGAGGCAGAGCTCTTGGAGTGAAAAAGGCTTGTGTGGAGACATCTTCTGACCTCTGGGTTTCCTTCTGAGCAGGGAATTCCATGCACAGAGCTTTGTCCCAACTGGAAGAGTTAAAAGCTGTCTATAAAATATTACCACAGAAATACTCTTCCTTTCTCTATTAATTAAGCTGCTGCCTGTGCTAGGTTCAGCAGACCAATACACCCCGTGCTACCTAGACCATCTGCTCCTGTTCAAATACATAAATAAAGTCACAGTGAAATCAACCAGGTTTGAAGACTCTTCCTTCTATGCAACAGTCATTGAAGCTACAACGTGTCTAAAATGATGGACTCTAAAATCATCACCTAAGGGACCAAAAAATTCCACCACAATTCCTGGACTGTACAAGCCAGGAGCGGGCAGCTTTCCACAGCCATAAATCCTTGGCTTCCTCCTCTCTGTCAAGAAGAGACTAAAATGCGCCAGCCAAGCACGGCGCAGGGAAATTGAAGACATTTTTAACAGCAGACTTACCTAACCAGCAAACAATCTTACAGTAGGAAGCTGGCCTGATTTCAAGCCAAATTCCACAAGCTATAAAGATAGCTTATAATTTTTAATAGTGTTTTTTTTTTTTTACACGAAACATTAATTGGCTTAAAGCAAGAGTCCTCCAGGTCCCCAGGGTACTGCCAGCACAGAAATTCCCCATTCCCAGCTGAATGCCAGAGCCCAGGGACACAGTATGCTCTCTCCTCTGGCACAGCTACTTATTCCCTGGTGCACCACGGTCCTATTAAACAACAATCTCTACCCAGCCCAGCAACCACTTAGGACTAAGACATTCTCTAGGGAGGTGGAAGACATGGATTTGAATTGTTCAGATTTCCTTCGCCTCCCAAATGCTTCCTCTGAGACTTTCTACGAGCCCTACATAATTTTAACAATGCAGAAGCAGACATGCTGGAAGGTTTGAACCTAGATTCAAAGAGCTCTCTCCAAAGCTCCTATCTTAAGGGACTGAAACACTGACTTTTCTCTCCAAAGGTCCTCTCTTAAGGGACTGAAATGCTGCTGGTTTTTTTCATCTGCTACCTTCCTCTCAAGGCTGCAAAACGAGATACAAATCTAAGAGTGAGAGCTCAGTCAGCTCCAGAGGTGCTGGATTCAACAAAGAGGAATACACAGATCAGACAGGTCTGTTACATGAAGCCCATGGGCTCAGCTCAGGTAGTCAAAGTGACATCCCTTTGCAGGGGGTACAGCTGCTCCTCAGCAGGCTGGGGTACAGGCTGGCAGCTTCTACAGCCTCTGGTCACATTCCCAGGCTTCTGCAAAGGGCTCATTCACACAAGCTGATTAACAGCAGTGACCTGTTCTCCATTAGCTCCCATCTCCCTTAAGTGACACAGGCCCTTTGACTCCCAAATATTTCCTGCTTTAAAGGTTCAGTGATTATTGTGAAATAGAAAGCAACTTTTAACTACAACTGGTATTCTGCTTAATGCTCTATCAGAATCTTCATTCTGAGTTCCCCTATGCTGAAAAATCTCAGTTTGCTGCCTGTCTCCAAATAACTGATTTTTAGCTACCTGCACATCGTCAGCTACTGCCTTACTGGTAACTCTGACTGTAATTCCTTGTGAATCTCTGAAGAAAAGCAACATCTCTTAAATCTTTGCTGGAACAGTAGAGAGCACCTTCTGATTTCCCATCTCTCGGGCATTTACAGCACACAGACCTTCACACTAGAGTTTCACCAAAAAGCACAACACATTAACACTGCCTGTAGGTCCTTCTGACCTACACTACAAAAACTACACTGCACTGGCAACTCCCTCTTGCTCCTTGGCATCCTCCTCTCAAATCTCTGCGACTTCCACCAGGGTTCAGCAAAGACAGGAAAAATCCACTATGTAAGACACCCTCCCAATTCACCAAGAAGTCATTTGTACTCAGGATTTCCTATGTTGCACATGTCTTACATGAAGCTACTGTACCTTCTGAATGGTCACAGTAATAGCTTCTTTCACTGAGCAGTCTCCATGGAATATAAAATGCATTTACAGCCCGCTGTCGCTGAGGGGTTTGTGAATACAGGAGCTCAGAGAAGTAACTGAAGTTAAATCTTCAAAGCCCACTTCACAAGTCAGAGAGGCTTTCAGAGCTCAGAGAACAAGGTCACTGAACAAACTATTCACAGTGAGTAACAAAGAGACAGTGAACAAATGCCTTATCTGACCTGTGCTATTCTTCCATTCAACAAAACTGAGTGTGGCAGGAGAGCCAGCAGAGCCACGGGCAGAGAGAGGCAGTGTGGCATCAGGGTTAGAAGCAGATACAGCACAGTGTCTCTTGGATCACCATCTCCCACCACCAAGCCCAAGGCGTAAGTCAAATGTCCTGGCCCATACTGCCAAGAAAGATAAATAAAAGCAGCACTTCTGTCACAGGGATGTTGTCAAATTTGTTAATATCATCTAAACCACCAACTTATCAGATGAAGGTTGTCAACAAGAGTCCTGTCACAACACATTCTGTGAGCCACAACATTAATCTATGACCAAACGCAACAGCAGAATTGACTTGACTCAGTGGAGAAAAGACTCCCCTTCAGTGCAAACCCAGTTACCCTTTTCCCAGTTTGTAACTGACTGCTTATATTCCAATCAACCTCAAACAGATTTTTTTTTTAAATAAATGGACTCACTGCTTTTCAAACACACGTTTTGTGTTTCTGAGCAGAGCCAAACATGGTTACAACGTAAGACAAAGGACACCCTGTGCAACCTTATGCTTCATTCTCCCTGCAATACTAGGTTTAACCTTAATTTTCTGTAGCTGTCATCAATGCTAAAGGTGCCTCACAGGCCACGCACTGAGAATGACAGACACAGGATCACCAGACTTGGCAGTGCTGTTGTGTTCCCTCTATATTTAACTCAATTTGCCAGCTACCTGCAGACAGACAGTATCTTTGTGAAGTCTGGTCAGATTGCAACTCTCTCCTTTGTCTGAGGCTGAAAATGCACCCAATGAAGTATCGATCCCCTGCCAGCTTACCTGACAGTATGTATTAAAACAAGACCTTCACTACTAAAAGCACGTACAAACAAGTCACCATGGAGAGTACTAAATTTCAAATCAGTACCTCCTTAGTTCCCCTGTCGTATCTGTCCACATATGCACAAGCTTCGATCTCAGAGTAAATGAGATTTACTCTGTTTTCACTGAGCAATAAGCTGCCCTCGACTACTTCACATTTATCATGGGACAGGATATGCACAAATGGAGTTACCCCTGGGTGCTGAATACACTGTAGGTTCACAGCTGAGCTTGTCCCCATGGTAATTTTTTCACTTGCCTGCAGCTTGATGCATAAGCATGAGCTAGCTTCAGGTTAAAAAATAAATTTAAAAAAAAAACCAAGCACTGAATACCACTGGACTGTGCATTGAATTAGATAAGGTCAACAACGTGTGTGCTAGATGACTTTAAAAGTTTGCCTTCTGGCATCTTTTTAACTTTTTAATGTGTCTTTTTTGCTTTTTTAAAAAATCTGGAGATAGCTCATAGGTATTATCCATTTGCTCATACACACACAATTATTCCGAGCTGTGTTAAGATTTTAAAATGCACTGGCTATCACATCTAAAAAATAAGTAACATACTCTTGCTCCCTTCTACTTGACATATACCATTATAAGACTCAAAATTATTTTGTGAAAATTTAAACAGAAAATGCCCATATATGACACGTTATTTATAACCCTTCATTAAGCCCTTCCGGCTGAATCGATTTATTGCGCTACACTCTCTAATATTAAACACCGTCACTAGCCAGGATCTCACGTTGCTTCAGCCCCAGCACACTGACTTACCAAGGAAACTGCAAAATTCCATCCAACTCAAAACACTGATTTCAGCACTGATGAAAGAAGCTGCCTCAACTGTGCTGGCCCCGCTCCACAGCACGTGCGCTGGCGGCGCAGGCTTCCTGCTTGGTGCCCGGCCAGCGCGCCTCAGCCTCCACCAGCAGGAACCATCTGCGGGGATGAAAGAAAAATTCAACTTCCACATTTACTTCCAACCTTGAGAGTAGCCACACCACTCTCTCTCCTCCTGGAACCACTAAATAATACAGCACACACCGTTTGCTGAACAGGCAGTCCCTGTTAGGGGCAATCTCTATGTCCGTGTGCTGTGGGGTTTCTCATCTTCAGAACACACTGTCTTGAACATTATTATCGCAGATGAGATTTAGTGGTGGATAATAAGGCAACTGAGAACAATTCGAAGCATCCTGGTTGGTCTCATACTGCTACACAGGTCTTAGTAACAGTAACAGCTATAATTAGCTCTCACACAGCACTTGTCAGCCATGTATCTCAAGAAAAATTGTAAAAGGAGACAAGAGCTGTCACTCCATTTTAAAGACAGGGAAACTGAGGTATTAAAAGGGAGGTAATGATAAAATGCAAATGCCAGTAGCAAAGTGAGGCATAAAACTAGGTCTCCTGTGTCCTAGGCTGGGTGCTCCAGGGAACACAGCTGGAAAGCTCCATATCCCATTACTCATGTACTGAGTCGCTGAGTTGCCCCAGCAAGGATCTTATTTTTCATTATGGAGTGAAAAATAAAACAAGCCACAGGGCTCTAACTCCTCCTGCAAGCCGCAGACACACAGCCAGAAATTTCTATGGCAAATGATGCAGTGAAAATGCAGCCTGACACAGAGCAAAGTGGCAGCAGCAAGCCAGCCCGTCTAGGTGCTGAGTGGTTCTATCACTCATTATTCAGGGAGAGCGGGGGAGTTGGAAGCGTTACTTCAACTGTAAGAAAACAGGCTGGCTGCTGATTAATCCAAAATGCTGCTGTTGAGATGAGAGACCTCATGGTCACTGGCCTCCCAAAACAAAATGTAAAGGTTCAAACGCAAGGCACTACAAATAACTGCCTTCTGGTTCTCACCGCTGGCCAGTCAGGCCCCAGAGACAGGCTCAGTAACATACAGTTGGTCTGTGACTTCATGTGGTTATTCCCAGCATGACCACAGCTCTGAAACTCAACTTGTTAATGCTAAGAATTAAAGCAAATACAGCAAGTGAATTTCATACCTTTTGTCAGCATGTGAGACCGACGCCCCAGCAAGAAATATCTGTGCTAAACGGAAACATGTCTACCTTTCCTATCTCTACACTGCCTGTCAGTTCTACAACTGAGGTTCAAAAAGCTCCTCAGCAAGCCAAAAAAAATAAAACAACAGGCCCTACTACTCTCCAGGAAGCAAATGGCCTCCAAGAAGATAAGGGAAATTGAGTGTTTCAGTTTGTTTTAAACAAGATGACAAAACACCAAGAAACCATGACAGAACCAGAGCACAGTCCAAGCTGCTGGCCCCTGAGGTCCCAGTCAGTTTATTTCCGTCAGTTTCAGACGCAAAACCCAGCATTTCAGATACATATGGAGCTCCAGGGCACAAGGGGAAGTGCTCTGGTAATACCTGCTATCAAACCAAAAGGGGGCCAGGGCCAGGCTCTGGGTCCACCTCCCTCTCCCACAACCCCACCAGCCCCCAGATAATGCCCCTGCACCCCCCCACGTATGGAGCACTGCCTGGGGGCTTCCCTCAACCACCCCTGTCACAGCCAGCATGGAAAGGAGCACAAGGGGCCGCTAACCCACATGTCCATGTGAGAGAAACACCCAGGACCAAACCATTCTCTCCAGATTGCAGAATGGCACCTTATCCTGATCGGGGGAAAGGACAGAGGGCCCTGCCAACAGGGCACAACCCCTGCTGCCCAGCAGCTGGGCCTTACCTCACCTCACCTCACCCGCCCACCCAACCTGGCACAGAGGGAGTACGCACACCCACCTTCTCCCTCAGAGGCCGAGGGGCAGCTGCAGCACTTTTAAGGACGGCTGTACGCCTGCTTCCACCGCGGGGCTCCTCCCGGGGAGGGAGAGAGCCTCAAGCCCCTCCACAGCCCCACCGCACACCCTCAGACCCTCGTCGCCGCGAAGCCCTTTCCCAAAATGGCCGCCGCCCCCAATGGCCGCTCCACAAGATGGCGGCCGCCGCCCCCAATGGCCGCTCCACAAGATGGCGGCCGCCGCCCCCAATGGCCGCTCCACAAGATGGCGGCCGCCGCCCCCAATGGCCGCTCCACAAGATGGCGGCCGCCGCCCCCAATGGCCGCCCCACAAGATGGCCGCCCCACAAGATGGCCGCCGCCTCCCACTGACCAGGCCCGCCCCGCACCACCCCGGCCCGGCGGGGCGCAGAGAGGCAGAGACGAGTCCCCGAAGCGCCATGCTTTATTCTCAGGGGTGGAGAAAAGGAAGGGAGCTCGGGGGACAGGGCAGCCGAGGGAGGGAAGGGTGTTCGTGGGCGAGCAGCCCGGCGGGGCCAGGCCGGGCAGCACTAGCAGGAGGTGAAGGTTTTCCAGAAGAAGTTTTTGCAGGGGGCCTTGCGGTCCCGCTGTGATAGCTGGGTGAGCCGCCCCAGCACGGCTCGCTCCTCCTCCAGCTTGCCCTCCTCTTCCAGGTCCGGGGAGGCCGCCTCACGCCCCACGTCCACGCTGTCCAGCAGGCCTGCCAGCATCTTCAGGATGGCGTCTTTCCGGACTGTGCTCTGTTCCTGCGGGCAGAGAGCAAGGAGAAGTGACGGATGGAGGCCTGGTCTCCTATGGCCATGGAGGGGAACATCCCTCATGGGTCCATTCTCCCTGGGATCTGATGCCTTTCCCATGGGCAGAGCTGAGGGATCTGTGGCTGCAGAGGTCACTTTTCCCTTCTCCTGTCTCCCCATCCAGCCGGACAGGGAGAGGCACAAGTGCCCTGATATATCTGGAAAAGAGCTGCTAACAAATAGGCATGAACTGGCTGTAAAGTCCCTTGCCTGTGCTAATTAAATCACAGAATACCATTGAATGCCAAACCACCTTCTTCCTGAGTCAGCCCGTGCTCCTTTCACAGCTCTGACTGTCCAGAACCTGCCGTGGGAAGGTCGGGGAAGAGGCACAGAGTCCTGAGCAATATTAAATTTAGCACACTGGGGCCTGCAACCCACTGTAAAATGCTGAGAATGAAATGTAACAAAGGAGAGGGCTGGACTGGTGGGGAGAGAGATGCCCCAAATATCTGGAGCCAAATATTTAAGCGGTGGGGACAGGCAGCTTGTATTTCAAGAACAAGAACCCGTATTTCAATAGCCTGAGCTTGGGGGAAGGCAGAATGAAAGGGGAGCTGCGGAGCTCCTGTGAAAGAGCACAACCTGTGGTTCGGGGCTTGAGGGATTTCCCTCAGTAACAAGCTGTGAGTTGGCTTGTTTCTCTTAAATTTACAGTAAATCCGAGGAATTACCTCTTGTCCGAGTATTCCTGGTCTCTGTGACTCATTAGTGGAGGCAGCTGACACTGGACAAGCTGGGATAGATGGTTTGACGGGAACAGATCCCGTTCCCCATGTGGATGGGAATGCTGGAAGCACATTTCCATGTCACGTCTCAGAAATGCCATGTTTACTGCTAGGGCTGCTGTCAGCACCAGCATTCGCTAAGGACCACTTGGTGAGCAACACAAAAAAGATAGATAAATGCAGGCAGCAGCAGTTGAGTTTATGTTACACCATGTTTATGGATATTTTTTTAATCACTTTCTTAGCTCTATTAACTAACCCTGCTTCCCCACAAGAGAAACTCGGGCACAGAAAAATTACGTGCTGTTTGTAGCAGAATAAAAGATAAAAGCCAGCTTGTCCTCATCCTGATTCCTGCTCCTGTGCCGCAAGTACAGAAACGTCTTGAGCCTTTGGGAGATGGACCGAGACAGGGGAACCCAGCTAAATGTGTCTCCTGGGTCATGTCTTCCTCGTAAGCTGCTTTCCCAGCTTAAGTGCTGTTTTGAAATAACCTGCTCCAAGCAGAGCCAGCAGCTTCAGGCTGAGGGGTGGGGAAGGCAAAGCTCAGCCTGCTGTGAGGGGATATTCCTTACGCATGACCAACTGTGGCTGCTAAGTGAAACTAGGCAGCTCTTCCCCGGCACTAATCCACTGCCAACATCCTTTCTGCTTATGGCTGTTCCTGAGCTGTAAAAGATCAAGACAATTTGGCAGCAGCTAGAGATCTTAGCGCGGGTGGGCTGTGGCACTCTTTTGGGTGGCTGCTCAGTTCCCTGTGCTACATCCACCAGTGTGGCAGAAGGCGCAGACCTTCCTTTTGCATTGTTATGCATTTTATGGTGGTTTATATGTAAAATCCCAATATTTTTCCTACTTAAAACATTTGTCTGAGTTACAGCAGTGGTGACTGTAGGGATTGGTTGATCAGTATCTAACAATTTTTCTGTTTGTAGAATGCTCTATAGAGAATCATTATATCTATTATAATTACATCATTATTTTGTAAGCAATAGTGTGCAGAAGACTAAGAGTCATTACACTTGAATTCATTTTTACCAAAGCCTTATTTACCGATTTATTCCCTACAACTTGTTTCTTTTTTCCCCAGCAGCTAGGATTTGCACCAGAAAGAGTTTACATTTTAGGTACAGGATTTGTTATTATAAGAATGTACAGCTGAAAGTTTACAGTTATCCCCAGAAGGGTTAATCCCAGCCAGCTGCAGAAGCCCTGATCTCTCACAGAATGCTAGCCCTAGCACCTCACACTGTATATGTTTCTTTCTCACAGCCAGTTCGGTTGTTAATGGGATGTGAGCCCACTCCTGGAGCCCTGAGACACTGATGGATGAGCTGGAGCCAACGCTAAGACAGAAAAAGCGATGTGGATACGCACAAAGAAGTTAGTGCCTTAGAAAGCAACATCAGGATCCTTCACTTCTCTGGGTAGCTCCTCTGCAGGACCAGAATAACAGCAGCCTTAAGGATCCAGCTGTGACCTGGACTGGCAGAGTGCGGGGTGACAAGGACATCGGGGATGGCAAGGAACATGCAGGTGAGAAAACTGCGGGGCGAGGGCAAGCAGAACAGAACACTTGGCTTGTGATTATGTTATGCTATTGCTTCCTACCCCTTTGGCCTCTTAGGGAAATAGTCCAGCAAAACAAAGTTATTATAGTGCTATAGCCATTATAATATTAGAGTTTTGCCAGTTGGTAGGATAATTATATTGCTATAATAAGTTCTGCCACTGCATAGAGCTCTGCTGGTTCAGAGTGTAATTATTCTAGCAGAACTATGTCAGTATAACTCCCCTTGTGAATACTACTCTGGAAAAAGCAATTTTATTCTGATATAATTACTTCATTTATTATTCCTCTGTTACTTTCCTACTGAACCCATCTTTTAAACATTTGTCCTTCCCATGAGTCCTATTTAAAATATCATCTCCCTTGATCATTTTACCAATTACGTATCTTTTCTCTCCCCCCCCAGTACTCTGCTTTATTCTCTCACGCTGCACTCTTTCAGCAATATTATTTTGTCCTTTTCCCTCTCCTCTCTGCTGTTCTTTTTGCCAGTTTTTTGCTTAGCTCAGACTTCACTTTTGGAGCTCTCTGGCATCTGCCCTGGTACCTTTCCTAAATAAACTGGCTGGTAAGCTGGAGTAATAGCCTGTGCTTCAGCAGCTGTAGTGCCTTGGAATATAGAGGGGTGGAAGAGTTGTTTGCATCAGGTAAAGCCTAATTGCCCTTATTACCCCTCCCCTGGCTCCAGCCTGCTTCTTCGTGCTCCCACCTCACCCAGCTCGGGCGCAGGGTGAGTTATACTCACCCTAGTGCTCTGTATTGCCAGTCTCTCTTCTCCAGGCAGTGCGGTGGCTCTCACGCTCCACACCAGCAGCAGAACGGACACCAGGCTGGCCACCAGCTGCATGACGTACAGGCTGTGACTACTGTGCTGAATGAGGAAGACTGGGAGAGGGAGCTGTTTCTGGGCTCTCTTCTGCCTCAGACAATGGCTGCAGCCCCTTTTATAGCCCTCCCCCTAGCCCAGTGGGTGACGCAAACAATTAAGTCTATATCAAAGGCAAATTAGACTTTGGAGAGGTTGTTAACACTTGGCTGCTTGAGTGGGATACTTCAGTGCCTCTGTGCTTTCCATGTGCCAGACCTGCAGAGACGGAGGAAGCAAAGGTTTGGGACCCTCCAGTAACACGCTGTTTCTTCGCTCTGAGGAATTGTATGCACTGCCTGAGCCTCTCCTGATTAGCTGAATTCTGCCTGGGAACATCATGTTGGATAGAACGTGCCACCAGCTTGCACAAACCTCTGGCCAATGCCGGATGATTCAGAGGGAAGAGGTAAAACTTCTGGCCACCAGTTCTTAGATATGGGCTTGGACCCTTGGCCTGTGTGTCCAGACAGCTCCAGTCTCCAGGGGTGTTTGGATCTGGATCTCTGCATCCAGTCATGCATCTCACTGTGGAATGCCAGCATTTCTGGCTTTCCCTGTACGATAACACGGGGACACAGGCTGAAGCTATGCAGTAATAGAATCTGTCTTGCAAACATTTCTGGAAGCCAGTCGGGGGGGTCTTGTTTCACTGGTTTTTGTTCCTAGCGTTGTTTCAGTACATCTTGAACTTATCCCAGAAGTGTAAAAGTCAACACAGTGAATCCTGAGTTGGAGATACTGGGTTTAAATGTATTAAAGGGAAAACAAAGTAGTGAAAGGGTGGTTGGAGCTGGAGCTGCTCTGCTCAGAGGCTTCAGAAAAAGTCTCATGGCACACTGGCACTGCCTGCTTGGAGTAAGTTTTCTCATCTCTGGCTAGCAGTTGTTAATAATGCTTCTCCCTTTGCCCAAAAGGCCACCCCACCAGTGAGAGCTGTCTGTGGGCCAGCACAAGGTGGTGTTAAACACTGCTGTCTGCTTTGCATTGTCCCCATCATGAGGGGACAGCATCCGATGCCACATGCCTTCAAGATGCAGAGACAGAGCTAAGATCCCATCTCACCACTAACCCTTTCTTCAGAAGCACTTGCCTCAGGGCAAGTCCTCTTCTGACCCTAACAAATGACAGTCAAAAGATAAATTGTTATCCTAATTTAGCACATAAACCCCCCCACAGGGAGGTGACTTGGCTAAGGGGATGCTGTGGCAGAACTAAGAACAGAAGGCAGAAAAACCTGTTCCCTGCTTCTATCTCTTACCAGCATTACAGTTCCTGGAAGCAGCAGGATGAAGCTTTGCCTGCAAATAATCCAGCTCCTAATGCCAGTTACACCACCCTGGATGCTCTTGAGGGAAAAGATGCCATCACTTCCATGTATATTTCAAAAGAAATGCTGGATTCCCTCACTGAAAGATACACAAAGAAAAAAAAAAAAGCTTTTCTGAGTCATCTGGACTTGTGGGGAAAATCTAGCAATTTCTAGAAATGAATTTTCCTCAGCAAACTTTGTAACCTCATTGTTTCTCACCCCCGCCTTGTGAGCGCTGGCTTCCACGCACCACTTTCAGATGAAACATTATCTGTTTCCTTTTAAACTGATCTTGCTAGTTTATCAGAATTGCTGCGTTAGCCCTTCGTAATGGATTCTGTCAAACACTTCCCAGCCAGCCTGGGGCTGCAGACAGAGAGCGGTGGAAGCACCAGGCTCCAGCGAGCAGACAAATCGCAGGGACTTGCCAAATGACCCGCAGCCGATCTGCTCGGGGGAGAGGTGAAAGTAAGAGAGCAGCAAATGGAGAAAGCACACTTGGTCGCTCAAGAGGAAGGAAGGGCAGGTACCTGTGAGGGTGAGATGTGCCTGGGCTGACAGGCAGGAGGCGAATCCCGTACCGGTGGTTCTGAGGCAGGACTGAACCTCGTGTGGGGCCACTAGCCCAAAAGCCAGACAGACAGCAGAAGCCGTGCAGCCAGTTCTCCATGCTGGGGGCCATCTGGTCTAACCAAACTGCTTGTTCTAAAAAATATGGTTTTGTTTGCAGCTTTGCCTTCTGAATGGGCTGTTTTCTATGATGCTTCATTGAGCGAATGGGGTCACAAGCGTGACAGTGCTCTTCCACAAAAATAAGAATGACGTGCTGAGCCAGAGAGCAGCTTCTGGGGAGGCCCACGGGGATGTAAACAGTGACCAGGCTGCTGTGAATCTGTCCTGAAATTAAGGGGCAGTAATAAAATAATTGTTAGCTCTTGAGAGGGTTGGCTTTGGGGAGAGTTTCTGCCCAGATACGCCAGCACCAAACCATGGCCCTGCTGAGGAGCACAGCACAGCCAAAACCTGTACTTCTGGAGGGCAATGGGGACACATGAGAGCACTTACACTCTAGTGCCCGGAGTAGGAATGGATCTTTAAATCCAAACAAATTCATCCCTCAATATCAGATTCTTCTCCAGATTCCTCCAACTTCCCTAGTGCCCTTCCCTTTCCTCACATTCCCTCTGCCCCTACCCCTACATTAGTCTGTCCTCCTCAAGCTCTGGTCCTCTGGCCCCTTTGCAGAGATCCTGCTGACCATGTCCCCATAACAGGCTATAGCACTATCTCCTTTTCCAAAAGAAGTAAAATAACTCTGTGGTGATAAAATTTGCTCTTTTTAGTAACTGGATGCAGTTCAATATATAGCACCAGCATTGTGCTTCATTCCCACTGTTCCCCATTCCTGGTCGCATTGTCTGTCTGACCTTTAAAAAGGCCCCAATTATTTTTTTTTTTTGCCAATCCTTAAATGCTTATGACTCAGTACGGGAAAGGTTAAAGGTCTTCCTGTGGAGGAATAAGCCTTTCTGACAATTGATTTCCTCTTACCACTTTTTCTCTGTTACTGACTCACCCCTTTATAAGTCTTCTTCCTTGACGCTCTCTTCTGTCTGGGGTTGTGCATGGTCTGAGTTGGTTTCTACCACTTTCCCGTGAGGGTAGATCTGTCTGACAGCAGCATATCCATGAACACACCTGTGGGAACCTGCTAAGGGTGGGGATGCTCCAGAAGGAAGTGCAGCACACAGTAAAACTTGAAAAGGCCTGGCTATCCAAGGATTTTGGCTCAGGCAGTGTGAGATGCAGGGCGGGTGCAGAAGAACAGCAGAAGGTGCTTACACAATCACATGAGACAGCCTCCATCTTTTTGTGATTAAGAGAGCACAAGCAACATGCAATGGGAGAGGTTTTATCTTTCAAGAAAGAGGTCCTTGACCTCTCGGTGTGTCTGTACAACAGCTAAGACTGGGCATTGCTGGCACACAAAAGCTAAGAGTACGTCTGGCACCAAATGCCACATTAAGGAATGAGCTAATTTCTCAATTGCTCTCCTCAACGGCCTGGATATTTGCCGTCTTCTGCCTATTTGTTACCTGGTCTGGATTCAGATCACTTTGTCTTTAAGCATGGAGCAGAATCGCATCAGGCTTCCAGAACAAAGTCTGGTTCCCAAAGGTGAGGCACTCAGCTGCAGGTGAAGGGTTCAAATGCTTCTGCTTTCCTGTCACTGGAACCCTTTCTCTCTGCCCTCCAGAGTCCCTCGTTGCAAAGGCCAATGCAATAAATAAAGCGATAGTCAGCTGACAGTTGTGAGCCTTCCTGGAAGGGGAAACCAATTTGTTCATGGGCCTGAAATCACAGCTCATTTCTCAGGCCAGGCTCGCAGTATTCCTTCGCGCCGCGCTCCCCAGGGGCCTCCGAGGAGCGTGCAGGTGGCCATTCCAGGCACGGCTTCCCATCGGCACTAATCTCACAAATCCAGGGAAGAGGCTGCGTGGGCTGGAGCCTGCTGCTCCCGCTGCTCCGCGGTAAGAGCTGCAGAGCAGGTGCAGGGAGGAGGAGGAGGGAGCACCGCAGGGATGCTGCTGTCAGAGCACGCACGACTGGGAGCCTGTTACAGCTCCCCAGGGAGGGGGACGGGGGGAGCTGTGCTGCCTTCTCTGGCTCCCGACCCCAGAGGGGCTGCAGGAGGATGGAGGGAGGGTGAGCTTAAGGCTTCAGGTGCACGCTCAAACCCTTTAGTTATTTCAAAACGCATGCAAAGTCAATTTCAGTTATACCACCAAAAATCTTCCTCAAAAATAACTCCTTGCTATGAAACACTTCCAATTCAAAATACCTCTACTTTCTGCTGCAAATGTTTTGCTCTGCTCCAAGTAAGAGGGATTTCAGGCTGCTAAACAGGTTGAGCACACCTGGGGTTAATGCCTGCTGTCTTGGGAACTGACCTCCATTACTCCAGCCTCGTCCGGTTGGTGGCAAGGTTGGCTGGGCAAGACTTGGAGAGAAACATTTCTTTACCATGTGGATTTCCTGAGGGATTGCAAACGCGCTGCACCTTGTGGGAACTCAGTCAGACAGAGCTCACCAGGGGAATTACCATGTGGGACTGCCAGCACTGCAGAGGGACCTCCCGGCTGGGAGAGCCTTAATTCACGCGCTCCAGATAGCGTGGGGTTCTGGTTACTCCTCTCCTAGAACTGAAGGGAGATGAAACACATGTAGGGTCATGGCATACATCATCTTGCCCTTATCCCTGGCTCACAGAATTAGCTTTGTTAAGCAAACTCCTTCCCAGAGCTGCCTGGCCGTGGGCTGCAGCAGCTGATGAGTACCGAGGAGATGGCAGCCACCTCCTGCAGGTTCCTGCTCCGACCAGCCCTCGTCCTCACCACTGGCTCATCAAACCCCATTGGCCACCGAGCTGGCCTCCTTGAAAGGCCTGTTGCTGAGATCCTAACATTCACAATAATTCTCCCCAATTTATCTGCTTCACACATCGCTGTGCTATAATTGAGATTCCCTGGCTCTAATTCCCCACCTTTTGCATATTTAAAAACACTTAACTCCATCTTACACGCTACCAGGAAAAAGCGTGACATAGACTTCTCAGTATTTAACTTGGTTAAATTTCTCACCTTACTTTTCAACGTTTTGTCTAATTCTTTTGCTAGACCTGAGCTACTGTTACACACTTGTCCACACTTTGCCCTCCTTTTCCCCCACCATTTAAACAAAGGAACTTTCCTCTCCCTGAACTTCGTGGCACTTACTACTTTTTTGGCTGTTTGCTTACTGAAGCTGCTGTTCTCTGATGAAAGATGAATTGTCATTCTTACTTCACCACTCTCTTGCTCCAGCCAAGCCCCATCAATAATTCAGCCAGGCCTCGATTACATTAGCTCTGGATGAATACGACACTCAGGCCAATTAACTGGCTGAAAGGGCTCAGGAGATACAGGCAAGAGATTTCTCTTAATTTTTTTAAGCTCTTTTCCAAACTTCTAAAAATTGAGTTAGTTCAGTGAGGAAAGCACAGAGCAGAGAGTCTAACACAGCTCGAAAGGCGCCAAGAGGCTTAAGCAATTGATGTGCTAAAGCCCATCAGGCTGTTCCCTCGCTTGTCTCCACCTGCTCTGATATTACATTGTACGTTTCTTGGGACAGAGCCTATCCCTGCTCACATGCTCCTTGCTTAATAAGATGCTGGAACATGACTAGCGTGTCTAGACAAACAGCATCTTTGTGGATCTTTGCTCACAAACAGCCTTGCTTGACTAGCCTTGGGCAAAAGCCAGCTAAAACTCCAAAAAAAAAAATGTACTCAAGTCTTTTAGTTGCCCACCTGGAGACGCCGCAAAGATCGCTCTCAGTGCTCAGTTCTATACGAGCCCCATTAGTTTTCTCCTGTTGGGCATGACCCAAATTGCCAGTCTCTTTTCAGTCCCCACCCTGCTTGGCCACAGCGTCCCACAGCTTGGACACGCGATTGTGGAAGGGATAATTAATCTGCAGACACAATTGCCTGACGGATGATTGCCACGCCAAACGCAGCCTTCAATGGCAGGCAGGCCTCGTGGCAGCGCTCAGCACGGGGTGACAACACTCCTGAAGTGCTCAGAGCTGCTCAGATGGAACCAGCTACAGATGCACAGACTCTTGTACCGTTAATGAGTGCTCGATTCAGGAACTGATCTCTGTCTTCACCTATTGCAAGGCTCTGAGGTGTTTGAAACTGTAAAGAACAGTGATTTGAAATGACTCAGAAACTATATATAGGACCCTATGGACAGAGTATGTGCAACTTGGATGGCAAACAGCCTCGTCTTCCTGCTCTCATCACTGGCCACTCGCTGAACTCACAGATTTGGAGAGAGCTCAGAGAAACAAAAGGAATAATTAGCTGCGTGGAGGGTAGTAACAGATTTGAGGAAGCTCTTTCCCTCCTGGGCATTGTTGTACTCACCAGGGGTGGGTGGAAGGCCTGAACTTGTTACTAGTTGGCAGCTACTCTAAGGCCTTCCTGGACTACAGTCCTGGCCTTGATTCTCATTCCAGGGGAGAGAAAGTGCCAGAGGTAGTTTTCTGTCAAGGATGAAAGGCTGAATGGGGTTCAGGTCCCACAGCAATTTAAACAGGAGCAGCTAGAACCAGTCTCCATTACTGGTCTGCTCTTTATAATAAAAATACAAGAGTTGAGCAATGAAAATGCCTCAATAGCCCTAACTAATCAGTTGCTGTAGGAGAAAGGAGACAATTACCCAGATAATTAATAGACAAAATGGGTGCAATCTTCTCAACAGAAGAATACAAAGGAGATCAGGACTCAGCTCTGCAGCTTAGCAGTGCTTTGCAAACCCTTACAGGCACAAGGAAGCTGCACCGACACTGGCAGTGGAAGGGGACATTGTCAGAGAAGCAGCACATCTCATCAGAAGGGGAAGGAAGTAGAGGGTTGGTAGCAGCACCACAGAAGTCCCTGGCTGCAGGCAGCAGCTGCACCACTGATGCTGTTTGTAGGGTGCACAATTATGGTAAAGCTCAACCCCAGCCTTTGCAAAACTCTGCTCCTTCTGGTTTTCTCTCATCAAGCCAAAAAGCCTCCCTCAGAAGGAGCTTTTTTGTCTTCTCCTGATGCCACCTAGTGACTGTTCCCAGCCTGCTCAGCCTGAGCTCCCCACTTGGTTCAGGCCCTCGGAGCCACCACAATTTTTGTGGAAGAAAGGATGCTGCAGCTGAGTGGGGCCAGGGATTTTCAGGAATTACAGGGTGCCAGCAGGGAGATGGGCAGCTAGAAGATAGCTTGGAAAGCTGTACCAGAGGCAGTGTTTGGACAGAACGTACTGACTTCTGCAGTGTAGAGGATGACAGCTATTAAGTCAGTTTCAATACAGAACACACAAGGGGATCACTCCTCAGAGCTTATTTTTGATGATAACTTGGCATCCCCAGAGACAAGGCAGAGAGAGGAAGTCAGACCAACTACAGGGCACCCCTGGATGTCTTCTGAGAAGCACAGCAAACTTTACAGATCTTTGTTTCCACCCCCACGCTCTCCCCAAAGAAGCACACCAACCCACACTGATGTCACCTTAACCAGAGCCGAGTGTTTAATTGATTGCAAGGGAGTGACAACCGCGCAGTGGTTGTGCTGGGAAGATACCCACTGCACAGTGGTGGCACGGAGTCTTTGAAACAAAAGTAAAGAAGTGGAGGCAGATCCATCTCACAGAGTACAATGAAAAACAACTTATGCATCCAGGGTTTCTGGGGACAGCATCAGAAATAATGATGCCTCCTAAGGACTGGGCCCGAGGCATCTCAGCATGATTGGGATGAGAGATTTGTCAGCACAACTGACTCCCCAACATCAGTACTTAACAGCAGGCAATGGATCTAAGGTTTGTTTTTTATATATATATATTTATATTTATATATATAAAGCGCCTATCACCATATTGATAAACATTCTTTGGAACCACTCTGACGGCAGAGGTAAGAACAGGAATCAGCCTGTTGGTACCTCAGCACTTCTGTTTCCAACCAATTTAAAAAAAAAAAAAAACCACAAGACTTTGCTGCCAGCCTGCCTGGCGTTTAATACTGCTACTCCATCGGGGTTGGAGGGAGACCTATTGTGAATGGCAACAGTTTGCACTGTGACTTCTCCAGCTGTGCTGCAGCCCAGCGCAGGGGCCGCAGAAGGGCGGTGGGACACGAAGGCTCAGACCCGTGACCAGTCAAACCTCTCAGCAGCAGGGAGCTCCCCTCAGGAGAGACAAGCCAGCTCTGCCCACAGAGCTCCCCCTCTCCGCGGTTAAGGCTGAGTCCGTGACCCCGCTGGACTCTTCCCAGGTCTCAGAAGATCACCGGACAGAAATACGTGTCAGTTATAAATATATCATGTCAGTTGTATGGGATGGAGGTGGGCACAGGGAGGGGAGAATTTAGAATGGGTGCAGGGAGGAGAGAAAGGAAAAAGACATCTTACGTTTCCAGCACTGGAAAGAACAGTTTTGACCTCGCACAATAAGTCACTGGACCTTTTCAATAGTCTTATCTGGCTTATGCCCCATCATCTTTAACACATCATCAAAGGGAATGTTGGCTGGCAAAGGGTTAAACAATCCCACACAGTGGAGAGCAAATCTGCAGTTCTGCTGGGAAGGTCCCCACCACATCACTGACGATCTCAGGGTCCAACTCGAAGGAAGGAAGCAGCTTCTCAGTCTCACACATCACTCAGGGCCTGGAGACACCCAAAGACAAAAAACCAGTCAGGATGGACCTGCTGCAGCCCCCCCCTTCTCAACAGGAACATGGCTCTGAAACAACCGTGGCCTTTGCCTTCATCCCTAAGACACTCTGAGGATTTTTATTTTTCTAGAACCTGCAGTTGCAACCCAGTTAGGAGATGACAGAATGATGCAGACATACTGACCTTCCTTCAAGAAGGCAGACTGAACTATGCTAGAGCATCCCTTCCTTACTATCTGGTTTGCACTAGAAACCACAACCACATTTTATCTATAACTTCTGGAGCTTTCCAGTGGGAAACACCAGTTCTGCAGGCTCTTGGGCTTAGTTTTGATAAGTGAAGTAGGAGTGATCAAGGCATAGGACACCAACCCAAAGAACAGTTCCAAACTGAACTCGGGTCTTCCCAGACTGACTCATGCTCTGCTATGTCATACAAAATGCCATCCTGCTCCGACTTGCCCACAGAAGCCTTCGGGGCTGCAGAAGAATCCTCAGTCCTGCATAATCCCTCTCCTGCCAAAGAGAAGTCACACCTTGTCCTTGCTGGTGGAACAGCAGTGCAGCCCTGCTTACCTTCCGTGCAAACTCTGGCAGGATGAAAGCTGCCCGATGGATGTCAGAGTTGTAGTATTTCAGACTCCTCTCTTCTACTTGTTGCTGTGAGAGCTGCTGCACAGGCTCCCGGAAATTTGTGTTCTGCAAGAAAGAAGCCAGGTAGCCTTTGGGTAGCGAGCAACAGGCTGTGTGACAGACATCCTGATTCATGGCAGGGAACCAAGAGGACTGCCAGGGAAACAGATGACTTTCTGTTCTAGCGTGAGGTCAAGGGTTCTGCACAGCTCCAGCCCCAAGGGCTGGGATTCACACTCCCAACCTTGTGTGACTCGCCCTTATTCACAGATGTCAGCCTATGAGGTCAGCTGCGTGTGAGCTGGGTGCCAGATGAAGCTGTCAGATGGTGCCAGAGCATCTAAGCAGCAAAGCTTTTGGTCTTCAGAGCAGAATCCACATCTGCATTAAGTCTGACACCGTGCATGCTGCCAGAGCCCCAGATAAATCCAGGAGCAGCCCCAGATAAATCCAGGAGCAGCGCTGCTGGCTCCCTGCACCAATGTGGCAGCTGGATGACAGGCTTGCTGTAACACAGCAGGCTGGGAAGAGAACACACCTCAGAGGTCTGACACAGAGGTACCAGCCCGTGTCCTAACACTGACTCTCACTTGGAGGCCTCTGTACGAGCCAATTACCAGTCGCAAGCTTATTCTTATCAAGCAGGTGCCCACTTTATAAGAGCCAAAGCCTTAACACTGTCTGGAAATTGGTAGTGGCTTCCTCCCTTCCAACTCTGTTGTCCTAATGAGAAAGCCATGTCCTTTTTTAAGTCAACTGGTTTCATTACTGGCCAATTCTGCACATCATTCAGCACTGAAAAAGCTCCATTGCAACTCTGTGGTCCTGAGCTGGTGGAGCTAGGCCTGGCAAGAGTCCAGAGGCCCCACAGCTGGGACAGCCCAGTGCCACAGCTCAGGCTCTGCAAGGAACAGCCCGGGGCAGGCTCTGCGGGTGCTTCCAGGGAGTGGAAAAATGCACTTCAGGTGCCTGAAACTTACCGGGTTCTTGCTGCAGAGCATGAAGCCAATCTGCCCGCTGGGGTACGTGGGGATGGTGCAATAGGCGTATTCCACAACAGGGAACAGAGACTTGCAGAACTGACGCATCTCCTTAATGAGATCCAGGTGCAGCCACTGGCACTCACCTGTGGGGAGAGAGGAAGACGGGATGCAAGGTGAGAGCTGCCCCTCTCCTCGCACAGGCTGTGCCAGGCTAATGGTGGTTCCAAGTCCCAACCTGCTCTGTTCTGCACAGCTCGTGTGGTTTCAAAGGCAAGATAAGACCCTTACACCAGTTTGACTAAGCACAGTCCAGCAGTTAACGAGCTGACGTACACAGATCAGAACCACTCCTGTGGCTGGGAGCCGAAATGGGTCTCACTCCCAGCATCACGTCTCCCAAAAGAGAGTCCCCTTTGTGCCTCACACTTTAGATGCAACGACCTGGCATCAGCCTCTGCCCAGAGACAGCATCCTCACCTTGGCAGCAAAGAATCCCATCTTCTCGCAGGGCTGTCTTCATCAGCTGGTAGTAAGATTCTTTGAATAAGCTTTCTGCAGGACCTGGGGGGAAAGCAAGTAAAGAGATATGTTTAGAGGGAGAGTAAGACGGCAGGTTTCTGAGAGTTTTCCGAATGCCCAGCCTGCACAGGAAAAGAGACACTTCAAATGGCTTTTCAGTGATCACAGCAAAAAGTTCTGACCCTGGGTGAACCCCAGCCTGCACCTAGCACAGCAGAACCTTTACTCAATAGCAAGCCCAGGAGCCTGTGATCTTTATCAGACAAAGTCCTAGCAGCTGCCTCTTGCTTCCGTGAGCATTTTCTAAACTGAATTCCGGCTCTAAACTGCCTTTTAGAGATATCTCTCTGTTGACTATAGCAAGAGCGAAGGTGACTCAGGCAGTTGTCACTAGGTCCCTAAAATGAGGTGCCACAACTACATTTGGTCCCTCTGTACCTCAGTTTTCAACTCTCTGCCAGAAGCAATAGCTGCCGGTTTTGAGGACAGAAAAGGTGACAGCTGGCTTGAAGACTTGCTAATACAATTTTCTGGTCTTCATCCTTCCCTCCCTCTACCAGAAGAACCAAGTCAGTGACAGTCTTTTCACTTGAAAGCAGCCTGGGCAGGCTGGTGTTACTTCCAAGAAGTCGGCACAAGAGAAAAGGAGGAGGAGTGTGGAAAGCAGTGCCCTTTTACAGCCAGGATTCTTACCCATGGGGTCAGATGAGTCCGTGATAATCACATCAAAGGCTTCCTGATTTTGTTTCATGAACTCAAAACCGTCTCCCACATGCAAGGTCAGCTTAGCGCTGGAATACCCCACTGCCATCCCTGGGAGGTATTTCTTGGATACCTGGATCACATCCTGCAACACAGAGAGTACAAGTGGGTCAGGGGGGGTCTACAAGGGGCCACTTCTCAGGCTACTGTGTGGCTGCAGCTGGAAGAACAGCACAATGAGTCATTTCCTTCCATGCCTTCAGCACAAACCCGACTCGCTAGCGAGATCCTCCAGAGCTGTCAGCATCTTCAGCCAACAAGCTACGCTCAGCCCTTGCCTATGGCCCCAGGGTTCGTGACACTGTTGGCCTGTCCTTGCCAAACTTAACAAGAAGAACTTGGAGCTTCAAAAGCTCCCCGAGGATCTAAGAGGCTGTGATTACAGATCTGACTGCTCTGTGCTCCTTTTCCCTGCAGACATCACTTGCAGAGGTGATCTCAGCCAAAGACTTTTTCTTTTTTCTTCCTAAATGAAACCATGCCAGCAGGTTTCTGGGTCCAAGATGAGAAATATCTCCATCTCTACTCTATAGTCATTCTATCAATCTCCCCCAAAACATACAGTTTTCTCTCTAAAATGGTTAGACAGCCACTGCCCTAGGCCCAGCAATCGTACTCAGCACCACCAGCTTCTCACAGCTGGCAGAGACAAAAAAATATGCTGGTGTCAGGCAGTGCTTGCTCAAAACCAGGCACATATGTCTGCTTAGCTTGGCAGGCAGGGTACAGTCTCATATAGTGACGTTTCCCCATTCCTAACACAGTCCTGCTTTGAGGAGACAGAAAAACTTTTTAAGAAAGTAAAACGTCCGCACAAACTGACTGAAGAGAAGGAGCAGCCCATCTCTCACAGAAACAAATACCCCCTGCTTATTTCCTGCTTTCAGTTAGAGGAGATGGCTCAACAAAGTGACCATCCTCCTCTGGCAGGAGCAGATTTCTGGTTTCCAGCTGGGGGGAAAAGGGAAAAGCAGCACCTTCAGAAAACCAGAGCTTCTCCTCCCCCAGCTCCCACGCTTGGCCCACGCTGGCCTGGAAGGGCCTCTCCCCTCCGTGTGTGGAAGGAATCACATGAAAGAGGCAGCCAGCTGCCACGTAGATGGCTCGTAAGGCAAAGAGGTGGCGCTGTCAGTGTCACGCCAGCAGGACCGGCAGCAAAGGCACCGGCTGCTGACAAGGGGCAGCAGGTGAAGGAGCAGCTCCCGCGGATGCTGTGAAGCCGGGGCTGCTTCTCCTGGGGCAGCCCGCCCGTCGGACCGGAGCCCCCCCCCGCCCGCCCCCGCCGGCAGCTCGGGGAGCCCAACGCACCTCGTCGATTTCGCACTGCACCACGGACTCCACGGTGGGGTGTTTCACCACCTCCCGCAGCACTCCCCCGTCGCCGCCGCCGATGATCAGCACCTGGGAGGGGAGAGGGCAGAACGGCGGCCGTCACCGGGGGGGCTCACGGGGGAACTTCCACGGCGGGGCCTAACGAGCACGGCGTGCATCCCCGCAGCGCCCCGGGCCCGTCCTGCCCCGGCCGATGCGCTCCGCTGGCCCGCGGGGGCTCCTGTCAAGCGCCGAGGTGCGCGGGCAGCGGCCGGGCGGGGGGTCGGTCTGCGGGGCCCCGGGGCCGGCTGGGGGGGGAGACCCCGCGGAGCGGAGCCCGGGGACGACTCACCTTGCGGGGGTCGGGGTGGCTGCAGAGGGGCAGGTTGGCGATCATTTCCTGGTAGGAGAACTCGTCCCGCTCCGTGCACTGGATCACCCCGT
>NW_015090833.1:3125781-3213679 GCF_001431845.1 Calidris pugnax
CCCCCCCCCCTCTTCCCGGGGCCACGTGGGGCGGCGCGGCCGCTGCGGGGAAAGGGCGCGTCACTGCCCGCCCCGCGCGCTCACGGCCCTTTGGGGGAGAAAAAGTGGCATTTGGATGCTTTAAGGGTTAAGGCGACAAAAGCGGGTCCCTCGGTACCCTGGGGCGCTCACTAGAGGTGCCGCGAGGGGCGGGGGGGGACACATACTCACCGGGGTTGGGGCAGGCGCTCCCCGGCGGGCGGTGCGGGGCCGGAGGAGCCGCTCCCGAGGGCGAAATGAGCTCAGATCGCGGGATTCCGGTGCCACGGCTCCATCCCAGCCGCAGGTGTGCCCAGGTGAAGCTGCCGGTCACTGCCACTAAAGGCGTTTCCAAAGCCCGCGGCAGGAAGCTGCAACGCGTAAGGGAAAGCGGAAACGGACTGAACTGACCGTCATCCTTCAGATGTCACTCCACGTGGAGATTGAAGTGGAGGACTTAGTGAAACTAAAGAAAATGTAACGTCTCTGCAGCCGGTGGGGCTTTGGGTAAGAGCTACTGGTCCCCAAAGCTGCAGAAGTGGTGATGCTGAGGGGACTGGCAGCCCCTGCGAGTGCGCTCGGGGACAAGGGCTCTTTCCCTCCTTTCACAGAACCACGGAGTTGGTGGAGTTGGAAGGGACCTTCTAGAGCTCCCTCAGCCTTTCCTCAGCAGGGAGATGCTCCAATCCCTCCAGCATCTTTGTTACCCTACGCTGGACTCTCTCCAGCAGTTCCCTGTCTCTCTTGAACTGGGGAGCCCAGCACTGGACACAGGATTCCAGTTGTGGCCTCCCCAGTGCAGAGCAGAGGGGGAGAATGACCTCCCTCCACCCACTGACCCCACTCTGCCCTACGCAGCCCAGGATCCCATTGGCCTCTTGGCCACAAGGACACATTGCTGGCTCATGGAGAGTTCACTGTCCACCAGGACCCCCAGATCCTTCTCCTCAGAACTGCTTTCCAGCAGCTCCACCCCTAACCTGTACTGGTGCCTGGCACTCACAAACATTTTCACAAATATTCTCCAATATTCAGCCAGGCAAGTGGATTTTTATGAGCAGAAAGGACTCTGTTTACCATTACTGCCCATCCCAAGATACCTAAGGAGGAAAAACCCTTCCTCTGTTCCTTCCACTCCCTACTCCCCAGAAATAGGTGAAAAGATTGAAAACGAACAAAGAAGCAAAATCCCAAACCTGCTCATGGTCTTTGTAAAATAAAGTCCTCAGGTTAGGGGTGGAGAGGGTAGTTTTTATCAGTCCTCATGCCCAGCAAAAAGGTAAATTCTGTCGTTGCCAGAAAAGGTGAGCACGAAATGGAAATTCCTTTGTGAGAAAAGGAAATCACAGAGTAAAGACAAGGCCGTTGGGAAGGGGAGCAAGATCCATTAGTCAGTGACCAGTAATCCAGGAAGCAGCTCTGCCACTGGTTTAATGTGGCTTCAAGCAAAGTCCCAGCAAGCCCTACCCTTTGGAATTCCCAGCTGTGAAATGGGAATGCTGCTTCCCACTCCCCCAGCAGCCTTACAGCCTTCAGGTGTGAGCATTTACAATAAACTCTGCCATCCATCCCTCCAGCCATGGGCTGATGCTCTTTCTACAAAGACTTTAGATAACTCACTGTGGGTATTTAAACCCAAGAGATGTTAACACAGCTGTACTGAGACTCAGCTGCAGCTTTCCTCAACACTGCACTCTTGTGTTTTCACCTTCTACCTAATGCTATTGCTTTCACTCTATGTCTTTATGGTGAAACCACTGGTCTCTGACCCAAAAAGTACCCCAACTCTTTTTTTCCCCCCTTAAAAATCTTTGCTTAAAAATCCACAATCACTGCTAGTTAAACAGACTAATTTTTCCTATTACCTTGTAAGAGGTGAGCAGCTCGATTTGTAAGCAAGGTCTAACATAAAAGACAGCCTGGCCTTATTTCCTCCTCCGGACTGTGGGGGTTTGAGTCACATCTACTGAATCTTGCTATTTTTTCTGCTGGCTTTAGAGATGCCAAGAAGTTCCTCTCATACTCCACTGACGTGCTGGTTCTGGGCTTGAAGCAGCTCCCAGAAGTGACAAGTTTAGCCTAACTGGGTTTGAGGACACAGGATAAACTTTCAAAATTAGAAACAAAGCAACATTGTGAGTACAATTAGAAAAAAACCACCCCAATGTGAATATAATAAAAGTGAAATCAATAAAGATGTTTTTCTCTTTGGAAAAAAAAGGGGATTTTAATGGGTTTAAAAATGTTTCTGTACAAAAACTGCTCAGTGACCGGTATTTGCCTTCCCATGGTGACAATACTTCTGACTTGTTTTGTCCAGCAGCAACTCCCCGAGGTCCCGTAACAAGGACTATCTCTTTGGCCAGTGGTGCCTGGAACCCCTGCAAAAGACAGTTACAGAGAGACTTTAACTCTTGCTCTAAATTCATTCAAGATCAAAAACCCCTGATCGGTTACGACGATTCTACTCAGACGGGGTCGTGATGCAGCAGAACCTTCTCCCTCCAGTGCTGCCCTTACAGAATGTTGCTCTTTTATGGCTAAATAACACACAAGGATCAAGCCTCGTAAGCTACACAGTAAATACCTATTCAGAACGAGACTGTTCATCTTTGGCAGTATCAGAGAGTGATATGGGGTTGGAAGGGACCTCTGGAGATCATCCAGTCCAACCCCCTGCCAAAGCAGGTCCACCCAGAGCAGGTTACACAGGAACTTGTCCAGGTGGGTTTGAATGTCTCCAGAGAAGGAGACTCCACCACCTCTCTGGGCAGCCTCTTCCAGGGCTCTGCCATCCTCAAAGCAAAGAAGTTCCTACTCATGTTGAGATGGAACTCTTTATGTACAAGTTTGTGCCCATTTCCTCATCTTGTCTTCCTCCCAAGCCAGGCAAATGTTCTCCCCACCTCTACCTATCTTTGTGGACACGAAAGCAACTCCCACATCTATTAACACAAACTTTTACCTCTGCATTTCAAACTTTCCAGCCAGAATTGTCTTTGATTGCATTAATCCTGACTAAGCTTTTTTTTTTTATTTTTCTTTTTTCCTTTAAACTGACGTCAAACTGTGACGCAACCTCTTCCCATGAAACACGTGCTTAGGCTCCCACAGCAGGAGAGGACAATAGCTGTGCTTTGCCCATAGCTCCGGGGCAGGGGTGTGAAAACCCTGCACAGGGTGATGAGAGCAGGCTGAAAACACACCTCTCAGCCTTCCCCGCCAGGTAGGACATGCTGCGATTTCCAGACTGCTGAAGTTTGTTGGCTCCGGCAAATCTCTGCACAGAAGGAAAAAAACCAAACCCACCATCACAGTGAGGTACTGGCCAAATACTGTATATACCATGAGATTCATGTGCTGTCAGGTCCCTCCAACTTCAACAAACACTGCTCGTTTACACCGTGAACTTTATGCTTTAGGAATTTATATGCCCAAGCACAAAATGCAGCTGAGTAAGTGCTGTTCTAGTGGTCTCACTGTGACACGAGGCACAACACCCCACTGAGGACAGATCTGGCCCCTCTGGACAGAAGGATCTGTACGCTTTGTCCAAAATTCACCAATCTTTTTTTGATTCTTTTTTTCTCCTGAAACAAGTTTTAACTGACACAGCAAAAGGATTGCACAGGAAACGGTCTCCTACACTACCAGGCATAAACTTCTTCAGCTTCTAAAACACTATTTTTTAATGAATATCTAAGATGCTCACTGGTACCGTTTGCCCTCCAGTTCAATATTCAGGAAGGCAGCACGCACAGCAGAGGCTGAAATGAGAGCACCTTGAATTTGGTATTGGGAATTTGTGGTGTGGTGAAGTGTGGTGCCTTGATGCACAGGGTGTAGGTGTGAACAATGTGCAAAGAGGTGGGAAACAACAAGAGAGTCTGAGGGGCCCCAGGAAAGCTCTTCCTGAAGCTAACACAAAGTGTGAGCTCGTGATGGGAAGCAGTGCTGTTAGGGAGCATCCTGCAAATGCAGAAAACCTCATCTGCAGTCCCCAGCTGGGTACACGCTGTCCCCAACATTCCTGTTCCTTCATGCCATGCCCGTACCTTGCCCGTGTGAGCTTGCTTGGCCGGATCGAACTGCGGTGACTGCTTCCCTTTGCTGCTTCCTAAGGGAGAGAGGAGAGAAACCATCACTAAAGTTTTCCAGAGAGAACAGCACATTCCACAGTGTTCCTCTGACAATAAGGGGTTTCACTGAAAGCCTCCCACGTGCTAAAAACCAGAACAGCCTCTTAAGGACATCCTGAGATGCTTTTTAATAGAGGAGGAGTCAAATCTCCTTTGTTCCTGGGGTCCAATTAAACAGATGATTTTTCTCTACAGAGAAAAGAAGCAAAATTCAAATCCACAAAGTTTTTTTTTCCAAATAAGAAAAGGGATGCTAGGCTGTACGTTGCCCAAATTAATGTCTTTTAGTAGCTCCCCACTGTTGGGTAAGTGCCTGCTAACAGTTTGTACTGCCTTGGCACCTACATTCACACACAGCCCCCTTCAGGGCTCAGCTGGCAACATTTTCCACAGCCTGCAGCACTCTCACAAGAGATCCAGATCTTACCCGCAAACACTTTGAAGTTGGACTTGCTGTAATCAAAGGGGGTAAACTGCTTCGGTGCTTCCAGCTCCTCTGGTTGCTGGGAGGCTTTTGGCCGTTTCTTCTCTTGTTTTGGCAACTCTGTTCCCGTTTCACTCATGACCCTCTCCCTCTTCTTATTAGCTTGTTCCTGCTGTGAAAACAACCCACAGAATAGAAACGAGGACAAGTTCAGGAGAGGAGAAGGAAACATCTCTGCGTAGGCATGAACACCAGCATGCAGATGAACTGCCCAACGACCCTCAGCCCCAGTGACAGCTATTGCCTGTGGCAATAATAGCGTGGGGAGAAAGCACTGTGTTCTTCTCTGGGCCTTTTTTTGCCTCACAGCAGGGACTTTTCAGCTAAAAAGCCAACCTGTCACTTCACAGGATACGAGAGGCTGAGACCTGCTGTGTGTGGCCCCACGGGCGGGTTTGGGAGAACCCAGGCAAGTGAGGAGCAGAGAGGTGCAGCAGCAGCAAACACTCCCTGCTGAAGACATGGAGGGATGCAAAGATTTGCAGAGCACAGCTGCTCAGAGGCTGCTGCTACACACAGGGCAGAACCACAGAACCACTACCAGAGGACTGTCACCCAGGTATTTCAGAGTTACAGGGCTCGGGGCTTCACTCTGAATTGTGTTATAAACCTCAAAAGCAGGGAAAGGCTGGAAGTAGGGAATTCAATGACATACCATAGCTTGCTGACGAACAGATACAATATTTTCTGTTGCCTCTTTATACACCTTCTGTGCCTGGTCACGAGCAGCTGCACAAACAAACAAGCATTACCTTAAAACGCATTAATAAGTCACCCAGGAGCTTAGAAAAAGCAAGCAAACCAGCTTGTAGCAAACTAAATACTGTATAATCTTTGTCAAACAACCTTATCAATCAGGAAATTCATCATCTAAGGTTGTCTTGTAACTGGGAAACAATCTATGTGCATTGGGAAAAGCATGCTGGCCAGCACACTGACGGAGGGAAGAATGGTTGTACCTGACTGCTGGGCTGCTTTCTTCTTCGTTTCATCCTTGGACTCCTTCTGTGCTTGTGTCTGACTCATCAACTTCCATCGATTGCTGATCTGCAATGAAAAAAAATTACCTGGGATAGCTTTCTTTGAAGCTTTACAGCAAAAGGGAGTTTATAAACTTGCTACCACACGCTGCTCTTCATTAAGAGTACAAAAGATCAAATTGGATTATAAAAGAGATTAAGATCTGCTGCACCAGGTGAAGTAAAACCATGTACTAAAAGTTCTGAGCTACAAATGAGCCATGAGAACAAAGGCAGATACAGACCTCAGTAGTAGTTTGTAGCATTGACAGACAGGGAACATGGACTGGAATGACTCCAATCCCTGGTTCTTCAAAGGATACAAACACCACAGAAACAATGAACTACAGATTCAGAAACATGTCAGGTTTCTCAAAACTTGTCTTTTTAAAAGGAAAATCCAAGGAGAAAAAAAAAAAAATCCTATATTGCTGAGGTTTCCAAAGCAAAATAATCTACTTTTTTGTTTCTTTTGTACAACTTAGCATGAAATTTTAGCGTAAGACTTACTTCATAAATTTTTGATGAGGGGTCAAATTTTGCAGATTGCGAGACATAGGCAGGGTTCTGTTCTGCAGGCAGGTACTGTGGAGAGGAAAACAATGTTTTGCTTTAACTACAACATGTGACCTTTAGCTCACTGCTAAAATGCTACTTAGAATGTTCCCGAAAATTTACTATTTAAGAAACATTCCACGGATAGATTACCTTTTGGAAAAAGAAAAGTTACCCCAGCTATGGCCAAGAGAAATGTTAAAAGAAAAACAAAATTAAAAAAACCCAAAGACCCAATCCGCAACCACACACCAGAAAAAGTTGTTTTGATATTATTTCCCAGTAATTTGCCACTCCAGATCTCTAACAAAGTCTGCTATTGTTCTTCTGATTCATTAGAAGAGTAAAATCAGCTCACTTACTCTAGTCATAAAGCAGAGATGAAAATGTGATGCAAATTAAAAAAACCTCAAACTTGATTAAAAAAACCCCAAAACAGCGAGAGGTCTGTTTACTACATAGAAAGACATATATCTAACAGGCACTTCAAAATGTTTGGAAAACAAGTCCACACGTGTGTGTTTTGCAAAGACAATCTCTAGGTTCCAGTACGAGAGCAGCAGCTGCTGCTGTATCGAGCTCTTTCAGATCTGCCTGGAGAAACAGCTCAGAGCATCCTCTGCACCAGGCAGTTTGAGTCCTACTTCAAATGTGCACTGGGAGCTCTTACCATTCTAAAGGGATTTTCAAAGGACTCCATTATACGCTGAGCTTTCTGCTGCGCAGTGGTTAAAGTTTTCTCATTTCCTTCATCTTCATCACATTCCTAAAGAAGAAAAGGAAGACATAGTAACATTAATAACTGTTGCTTTTGGCTATTGCCGCTTCATGCACGTTGTTTCTGACTCTATCTGAAAGTCCACTGATGCAGTAACCCTCTAGAGAGATGTAAATAACGTGCTGGCCTCCTAACCCTGTTGATTTGGTGATGTCTTACTATTTCTTGCACCACTTTCACACGCTTTTATCAGATTATTAAGTTTTCTAACACTTACATTACTTAAATACTGACACTATCACAAACATGTTGCTTACACTGAAAATGCTGACAGTGGCAGTAGCGACAAGACACGTTGACTCTGGCTGAACACCCTGAACATTGATTGAATTCTCAGTGTCTGAGAAGAGACAGCCATGTTCAAAAACTGGTGCAGGCTCTGCGTGAAAAGGAGAGAACATTTTTATTAAATACTTGTGTATTTTACTGCTCTTTCGTGTAATGAGATTTCACCAAAAGTTTCTCCAGGGCTGCTTATTTCCCCATGTTAAAGCCACATCATGTCAGTATTAGCACAGTCTTTAGGTTAAGTCCAAATTACCCAAAGCAGAGTTGTTCTGAAAATCCACAGGAATCCGGGAACTGTCATGTGGTCCAAAGAAGGTATTTTCCAGCTTCTGCACAGAGATTCAAATTACAAACCCCATTAATACACTACTCTATATATCTGTATATTTTTTCATATATTGCAGAAACACATTAATGAAAATTCAAAGAAGAGTATAAAATTCAGAGACTGAATACTCTTAATATACATCCTAGAGCACACTGCATCTGCCATCCAAAGGGCTTTATTTCACAGGCATGAGATGAGTAAGTGAATGAGCCTCAGAAACTCATCTGAACCTTCTCTTCTTACAGATCCTTCGATACAGACTGACAAACACCAAACTGTCCAGCAGCCAGAGCATTTGCTGATGAAGCCTGAGGTGCTGCTATTATTGGGCTTTGTAAAATACCAATTCACAACTGGCAATATTATGAGTCTAGCACAGAAAAGGACCATTAAAGTAAAGCAGAGAGACCTGTAAAATGGATGAGAATAAACAATTTGCTGGAAGCTAGAATTTTGCTACATTTGTTTCTGAGTTTAAGGCTTAAATTAAATTAAATTAGGTAACAAACATTAGGTAAACTGTACCTCAGGGTTGGACAGAGGTGCTCTCTTCTTGACTGCCACAGTGATCTCCGACTAGAATGGCAGAGAAAGACAAGTCAGTCAAGTGCACCTGCCCTATTCCTTCTAGGTTGGCCTCCTTATCAATGTTTTCAATACACTGATTACAAGCTAGCAGGGTAATCAAATTACATTCTTTCTTCTTCCCCTGCAGCAGGTACATTTAAACACCTCACACAGAAAGCACACCTTCACGCTCACAAATGGCTTTGTTTCACTAAAGGAGAAAGACTGTATTAATATCAAGATGCTGACGATATATATTTTAACTAGTTCAAAAAGCAAACTTCAGCATATACATCCTCACAGGTCACCATTTAGCCCCCGTCCCTGGCTGAGGGAAAGCAAGAGATGAGTCTCTTGTGTGGTACGAGCTACTCCTACCTTGAGAAGAGGCATCTCCCGGGCCTGCTGAATGAGAAGATGCAATTCATTAATCTGCTGGCGAACTAGTGGTGGGACTGGATTACAGCAGGCAATGATGCCCTGGGGTTCTCTAAAGAGAGATGAGAAAAATTCAGTGTGCTATATTTATGGCCAATATGTTAGGTATTCACATTCAAAGGACGAGCAACCAGATATAACCACAGTGTCTGACTAGGACAGAAGACGACAAGTCAGATAAATCTGTCAGAGTTTATTCTCTTCTGTGATGAAAAATTCTTCTCTCCCAGGTTTGTGCAGGTAAGGAGGAACCATTAACTCAGCTCTGCTCTCACTTATCTTTTCCTGTGGTTTGTCTATCCGTCCCCGTGGCTCCTTGTTCAGTGTTCATCTATGGAAGTTGAGCCCAGCAGTGGACTTGTGTTTAAAGATGCATTTTTATTGTTCTCAAGTACGGACTTTAGAGGATGAGTGCCAAGTGTTTGAAGAAAATGTTGTCTAAATATAGGGTGTTTTAAGTTGCCTCCTGCTCAATTCCTTTAGGAACTGAAAAAACCCTCTCAAATAAATGTTACACAGGAACTCATCCCTCTCTTGCTCTGTAATACTGTAGGAATCTCAGGGGGGATGTGTGACACAGAGCAATAGAAAGGAATATGTTTTATTAGTGGAATAAAATCAGAGATAGACATCTCCTAGAAGTGTGGAGGCTTCTGAAGGAGCAGTGCTATTTATCTCTTTTCCTATAGAGAAAAGCAGTATTGAGAGCTGGAAGAAAGGGACCTACTGCAGAAGTAATTACACACTAGGAAACAACTTCCTGGATATTAAAATCAAACGAGACTCCTCAAGGGTGAACAAAACTTACTTGGGCAGCTCCTCTGCTATCTTCAACAGCATGTGATTTGGTAGCACGTATCTACAACACACAGAGGCGGTGTGAATGTAACAGAATGTTAAGAACTCTTAAAAATACCATCAGAGGGTACAAGTCTGCCCCAATTACAAGGTCTGGAAAGACGATATTGGTTAAAAAGCAATTAAGTAGGGCTGATATAGATACCTGTAAGAATTTAGTGTTAACATAGCAGGACTTCTGTGTGAGAAGCAGCCTGAGGTAGTACACTAAGTTCTACAGGTAAGAAAGTGGTTCCACCTCGGGTTGGGGGGCAAGGGGAGGGGCACAATCCAAGAGACTCACAGCAGAAGTAAGTCAGTGTCTGTAAAAAAACAGACTTCCTACCCTGTACTCTCGTCCTCTTGACGTGCCATCTTGTCTCTCCATGCAAACAGCAACCTAAATGCTGCCAGCTGCTGCGTGTTGAGGTGTTTTTTCTGCCTCCTGTAGAGCTCAAGGTAGGATTCATCTGAAAAGAGGGGTTTGATGTATTTCTGGACAGGAAAAAATGAAACACTCATGATCAGTATCAGAGTTGTGCTTTCCAGTTTGCCTTGCTTCACCGAGACAGACAGAATCTCACACAGACATACTGGAGACTGAATAAACTCAGGTACAATGTGTCTTGGAGCTTTTACCTAACCTGTTGGTAGGGTGTTGGGGGGCAAGGGGAGGGGCACAATCCAAGAGACTCACAGCAGCATTAAGTCAGTGTCTGTAAAAAAACAGACTTCCTACCCTGTACTCTCGTCCTCTTGACGTGCCATCTTGTCTCTCCATGCAAACAGCAACCTAAATGCTGCCAGCTGCTGCGTGTTGAGGTGTTTTTTCTGCCTCCTGTAGAGCTCAAGGTAGGATTCATCTGAAAAGAGGGGTTTGATGTATTTCTGGACAGGAAAAAATGAAACACTCATGATCAGTATCAGAGTTGTGCTTTCCAGTTTGCCTTGCTTCACCGAGACAGACAGAATCTCACACAGACATACTGGAGACTGAATAAACTCAGGTACAATGTGTCTTGGAGCTTTTACCTAACCTGTTGGTAGGGCCCTATCCCTGGAAAACACAAATGTCATCCATTTTTAGGGAAAACTACCCTCAGCAACTCCAGGAACAGCTTTCGGCATAGAATATCTTCAAGCTTTACTACATTAAACAAGGTCTACTTTCATAGATAACTTTTTCCACAGGCACAACATAATTATCTCGTAGGCTTTGAACTTCTAAGAACGTCCAGTAGAACTGGAAATGTAACACCTCTCTTGGGAAGGACACACCTGAAAGCATTGGGAGGCCAAGGAGTGCCAGCATTCAGAAAACAGCAAGAGGGCATCTGAATCCAAGGATTTTAGCTACTGAAACAAGTGACCGCACACAACCAGGTCACAGTTTATACAGCTGTTTTCAGACACACACAAAGGAAAAAACCCTCTGTCTCTGCAACGGAAGTAGAATAAGCAAAGGAATTTCTATCCCATTAAGCCCATCCAGGTAATCCAACCAGGTGAAGCTTTACCTTGAGGCAGATGTCCCTGCTGCGCTGCCACACGACCTGCAGCTGAGTGGGCTGCTCATTCCCCCTCTCCCACAGGGCCTCCCTCACTTTGTCATAGATGTAGAGCAAGTAGTGAGTGTCCTCACGGGCGTACCGGATCATTTCTTCTGGCAAAGGGCTAGAAAAAGACACAAAATTACGCTAGTACATTTCAGTTGCCCTCTCAAACAGTCACTTTCCTCTTGCAAGGCACATTTCCAACCCTAACCATTCTATGATTAGGGCAAACTGCACGTAAAACACGCTAAGAACTAGTATGAAATTCTGTTTTCTTACTGAAGGATTTGTTGGGCAACAGCAGTAACACAGGAAAATGTAACATTTGTAAAAGAACTTAAAGCACAGCCAGGTAAACACTGTGCTTGTTCACTTTGAGACAAACCTACAACTATAGGGCTTGCGACTAGAAACATTCTCCTCTCTAAATATACAAACAAGGATAAGTGCTACCTTGCAGCTCCAGCCCATTTAAGGGGTCAGTTCTTACCGTATCCTCCAGTCAGCCAGCTGGTACTGCTTGTCAGCATCTACATTGCAATACAGCTTTAGCAAGTGGTCCAAAGAATGCCGGCCGAGATTGAGGAGACGAGCAGCTTGGTGGGTATCAAACATGTTCACCAAGTAGAGACCAAAGTCTTTTTGCAGCCATTCCACATCTGAATCAGCACCGTGAAGGACCTTGAAAAGCAAAACAAATTGAGAATGGTGTGAATGATGTTCCTACTCCAGGCTGGCAGTGCTACTGTTTCACATTCGTGTGTCTAGGACCAGACTTCTTCTCTCTCTGTCCTTCACCGTTAAGTGCAGAGCTACTAAATGAGAGCACTTGGCAAATAACTCCCCACTTACATCAAGGAAACAGGCACATGAACAAATTACAATGAAAGCAGAGCTAAGTGATCAAGACAGAGCACATAGCATGCTTTTAACTATAATAAAGCTTAAACTAAGGGGGAAAAATAATAAAAAAAAAAAGGAATGCTGGTGGTGAATTGGTGGAAGCTTAAACTAAGGGGGAAAAATAAAAGAAAAAGGAATTCTGGTGGTGAATTGGTGAATTTGGCAGCTGACCTTCACGATTGCAGGGTCTGTGAAGGTCTCATTGAGAATGCTCATGTCGCTGCGCAATTCCAGTGTATCAATAATGAAATCTTCTGTTCGGGTGGAAATCTGCATCAGACATGTCAAGCCCAGGAAGCTCCTGTAGGAATGGTGCTGAAAAACACGTAAGAGAGAGGTAAGCTAGGATCCATTACAGAAGTAATGCTATAAAATAAACAGTACCCCAAATGAAGGGAGAAAAAGCAATAGCACACTTCTTAAAGAAAAAGACAATTGGATGAGCAAAGCTTTCTCTTTGCAGTCATTAATGTGACAAAAATACATGGGATGAATTGAAAGAAGATGCATCCAGTATGAATTGTGCAGCCAGTACTACCATTGGAAAACTTATAATAATATTGACACAGTTTAATTCAACCTTCTAGATTAAAATCATGTACTGTCCTTTCATGTCAGAAAGTACAAAAAGCAGGAGAAAGAGAAGAACCACAAAACAGACTAGAAGAATATAATGGTCTCCCAGGTACTAACAGAACACATGTAACCTTTAAACAGAAAAGGCAATTTGATTACCTCCAAGTCCAGGGCAAATTCTTTACAGTTCATAAGCTTTTCATTTAGTTCTACCAGTTCATCCAGTGTGGTGATAAAATGACAGGGTGTTTCCTTGATGGGCCTGTACATCTGGCAGAGCAAATTATTAGGCATGATATGTTCTCTGTCAATTCCCACCCCTGACCTCCACCCTCAATTCTCAAATTTGTCAAGAACGGCCAGCTGTAACCTTACTGCATCTGTGGGAAGTTTAAATTAATGCGGGCACCAACCTGGGGTTCTGGTTTCTTGAGAACTCCATCTGGTGGAGAAAAATGCTCCAGTTCATACTGGTAAGGATGAGCAAACCTGTGGAAATTAGGAAGACAGGCACAGACTAAATTTCAGTCTTCTTTATGCAGCCAGAGCACAGAAATTTTGAGAACTACAGCAGTTTTCCTACCAAGTAGAAATTTTGCCTCTCGTTAAGCTTATATAGGTTTAAAATAACCACAGATGTCTAAAGCCAATCACGCGCAACACAGTGTGCGGACACAAACACATGCAGAGCTGTTACACATCAATAGCATCAGCACCATGGGACCATACAAGTGCATGTTCACCAAAGGTACTCCGAGAACCTTGCTGTCACGTTCATTTCTTACATGTCTTGCTCAGTTTGCTGCGTCCTCTGCTGGTGTATGAAGTCTGCCAAAGCAGCTGGTACATCCAAGTCTTCAGGCCGCTCCTTTCGCTCCCGTCCACTTTTTGTGAGGGCTGAACAACCAATATGGAACAACTGGACTGTGTCCCACACAGAACATGTTCCCAGCCTAATACTCTGTCCCCTCCACCCACCACAAGAGCCTATTAAAATTATAAAGCATCAAAAATCTTAACTTAGACCTGTAGCTTTTGCTGTCAGCAAGATTTCTGTCTTCAATGACAACTCAGTTACTAGGTTTTACCAGGCTGTTGTTAAGCAAGACAAAAGGTGGTTCCGCTCAAAAGCTTGGAAGGAGATTGAAAAATCTTCAGAAAAAAAAAAAATCTTTCAATCATTCCCAGTTATTAAAAGTACAACTGCATCAGAGCAGACTAAGGATGAATCATCATCAGCAGAGTGACACGTTGCCGAGACAGGATGTTACGCTGGTGGCGTTGATAAAGCACTCAAAGCAAAGGTAGGTCTAACCATACACCTGGTGCTCCCAAATAATTAGAAAGCAGTATCTGTAAAGCCAACTAGACTAGTCAAGACCACTTCTGGTGCCAGAGTGACTCTCATCAACGGTGGGAAAGAGAAGCAGCAGAATATCTTTTGGAACAGATTATTTAATGTATACCAAGAAGAAGATGCTGTATGCTGACCTACCCTTACGTTGCACGTGTGTAAACAAGAGCATCACAGAGCTTATGGCACCCAAATGCTCAACTTCTCCTGCTGTTCCTTGGTTTTACAGTCAAGGATTTCTCCTCTAGACTGTGAGGGCAGATCTGTGTCAAATACTCTCAAATAGGTTACCCAACAAAAAATAAACCCCTTACCTTCAGGCAAAGGTTTCAAAGCATTTGGCTTGATAAAAAGTTTAGGTACAAAGGGAGTGTTGGAATTGTCAATCTTTTCCCGAAACTTAAGCTGTGGTCGAGAGATGTTCTTGGCATGAAGCAGCCTGAAGGTTTCAGATTGAGCTCTCTTGTGAGATTCTCCCGCCTATTTAGAAAAAGGTAAACAACAGGTAAAACTCACAGGACTTAGAGAAATTCTGAACATTTGTTATCTCAGCCTGACCCAATATTCAGAAGAATAAAGTTATACCCCAAGCTCAAAAATGAGTCACTCTTTTGCAGCAAGTCCAGCACCCAAGAATGAAAGTTTGCTCAATCATGATCCTGAATTCATGCAAATAATCAAAAGAAAGGCTGTTGTGTACATGAAACTGAGATGGCAATGGAAAGCAGAATCCAAAATCTAGTTTGAATAATAGGAAAAAGAAAAAAAAAGGGAGGGAGTTAGGACACGTAAAAAAATGTGACAGCACATTTAACTTCTCAACTCCACTGGCAAGTCAGTAATGCCAATACCAGGAAAAAAGGTAAGATAACACGGCAAACCGAGCGCAGAGACCTCACCTTGCGGTTCCAGCTGGAAATGATCGTCTGTGGGGGCTGTAACCCAGCAGGGAGGACTGGCTGCTGGGTTTTGTTCACTCCTGCTGCTTCATCCAGTAAAATACCCTAAATTCCAGAAAAGCGAAGTGAAAACCTCTTAAATTACTATGCTCAGCCACTCTGGTCAGACTGAATAAAGTCACCCAGATGGACACCTCCATAGCCATCTCCCCCAGATTCTGTGCAACAGGAGACAGACAAATGCCACAGAATCCAAAATCAAGTTTGAATAACAGGAAAAGGAAAAAAAAGGGAGGGAGTTAGGACACTTAAAAAAGTGTGACAGCACACTTCTCAACTGCAATGGAAAGTCAGTAATGCCAATACCAGGAAACAAGGTAAGATAACACGGCAAACCGAGCGCAGAGAATCCAAAATCTAGTTTGAATAATAGGAAAAAGAAAAAAAAAGGGAGGGAGTTAGGACACGTAAAAAAATGTGACAGCACATTTAACTTCTCAACTCCACTGGCAAGTCAGTAATGCCAATACCAGGAAAAAAGGTAAGATAACACGGCAAACCGAGCGCAGAGACCTCACCTTGCGGTTCCAGCTGGAAATGATCGTCTGTGGGGGCTGTAACCCAGCAGGGAGGACTGGCTGCTGGGTTTTGTTCACTCCTGCTGCTTCATCCAGTAAAATACCCTAAATTCCAGAAAAGCGAAGTGAAAACCTCTTAAATTACTATGCTCAGCCACTCTGGTCAGACTGAATAAAGTCACCCAGATGGACACCTCCATAGCCATCTCCCCCAGATTCTGTGCAACAGGAGACAGACAAATGTAGGAGGAGCACGTTGAAGATCGGGGTAGGAAAAGTTTCCTACAAATCTGTTCTCAGGTTGTGAGGTTCTTGTGCCAAACTGTATTTAATTTTCTCACAAGTCATGTATTACCTTCCTTTGGGCCATAACCCACCTGCCTTATCTGCTGTGACCACTGGAAATTTCCTTCACCTGCCTTATCTGCTGTGACCACTGGAAATGTTTTTAAAGTAAAAAGGAACACCATCAGACTGAGGAAACACTAGCTATAACTGTAAAAGCATGACTGCTCAAATTCTTGCAATAAAAAAAAGACTTGTGGCAACTGCACAGTTTATAAGAACAGCATCCAGCACTAATTTGCTTACCACTCTTTCGAGAATGATGTCGTTGGAGTCAACCAGCATATCAAATTTATCTTCCAGCTCAGTCACTTTGCTGCGATCTTTCATGTAGCTACGGCAACCGTGGTACTGCATCACTTTGCTCATGCTTGTAAAAGAACAGTAGAGCTGTCAGCAATTTGAAAGCAGGCCAGTTCTCTTCAACTTTCTACCTCTTCAAAGTTTGAAAATGAATCAAATACAGTACCTATAGATAACATCACATGAGCAGTGCAAAGCAGAAACATCTATACAGTGTGAAGTGCTAGGATTAATTTCTTATGAACCATGTGACTTTTTAAATAGATTGCACAGCTCTTTATCCAAATCATTATGAAAGGATCTCTTTAAACTTATTACTTACACTACCAAGTGCTAGAAAAGTAGCTAAAATTAGGCATGTGAACTAAAACATCTTCTTATCTACAGCAAGTTTGGAGTCTCCAAAGAAGGGTGCTGCCTTCTGTTTTGGATTGGAAGCTATCAGTAAGGGCCCAGAGATGCAAATGGATCCTTACCAGTGAAGGAGACGGTCACCCTGTGTCTGACAGTACGCCCGGAAGCCAGGGAAGCTGCGGTAGAAATCGTACTCGTCGCCAGGCTGAGGGAGCCCATTGGATGCCTTTGTCGCAGCTACCACCGTGCCCAGCGCATACTGTGCAAGAACACCGTGTTATCAGTGGCTTTTTTGGCAGCCTGTTCCTCCATTTACCCAGGACACTATGTGGCAAAGTGCATTTTGCCTAGCTTGTTTGAACTGTGTGGTTCTAACATATAAAATCATAGGGCTTTTTAACATGAATAAGTTTACAATCATTTAGTTCACATTGTCTATTCGGAGACATTTAAACGATGAAAGTTTAGTATCAAGACTTAAAACTCAGTCCAGTATTTAAGGTCTGAAAGAAAGTTTGTTAAATAAGCAAAACTACTGATAATTACTTTATTATTTTAACACCAAAAAACCACCCTGCCATGCTTCCTGCTTGAGAACCGGCAGACGTCCCCTCTCTTGGAAGCAGCAGCACCATGTGCAGGGAAGACACACCGGATCTGATGGGGAGCTCTGCCATCCGAAGGGCAATGCCCACCGCCACAGCAGCGGCCTCACAGGGACCCCCACTCCCCCTTTCACCTGGGGGAGGCGGCAAACCCCCCCCAACACCGGGAGCTGCGCTCACGCGGCCCCGCTGAGGGCAACAGGCCTGACCCCCGGGCGGCGACAGGCCCCGCGGCCCCGCTCCGCTCCCCGGTACCCGCGAGAAGGCTCCCGGTGCTGGGGGACTCCTCACGGATGGCATCTACCTCAGCGGGGGCCCTAGGCAGCCCCCCCACAAGAACTACAGCTCCCGGCATGCTCCGAGCGGCGCGGGGCACGCCGGGAGCGGTAGTGCCCGTCGCTCGCCTCCTTCCCCACTCGGCCCCGCCGCCCCGCACCTTGACGAAGGCGTCCGCGTCGTCGAAGCCAGGCAGCACCGCCGCCGCGCTGCCCTTCTCCGCCTCCTCCGGGGCTCCCGCCGACCCGTCGTGTCCATCCTGCCCGGCGGGGCTCTCCGCTGCCGCGCTGCTGCTCCCCTCACCGGCGGCGGCCGCCATGTTGCCCCAGCAGCCACGCGACGCGGGGAAGCTCTCGCGAGACGGCGGCCGTTGAGGGGAGGGGGCAGAGCGGCGGGCGCGCATGCGCACGGGGAGGGAGCGCTGGCGCTGCTCTCTGGCGCCCCCAGGCGGCCTGGCGGACCAGCCGCCGGGTGGGAAGAACGGGGCGGCCCCCGAGGCGGGAGCACCGAGGGACACCCCTGGGGGCTGGGGACGGGGAGACCTCGGCCCTCTTCCCTCGCAAGCACCCCCTCTGCCCACCGAGCAGGCCCTGGGAAGGGGACAGGGTCATTGCCGTCCTGACTGCCGCCTCCCCGTTCCCGTTTTTGGGGCACAGGGGAGCCCAGGGAGTGGGGGACAGTGACTTGCCCCCCCGCTGTCCCTGGAGCTGCTGCCCTGACCCTGAGGATGAGGAAAGGTGATGCTCTTACCGCACGGATGACATCTCATCTGTTGGAAACTAAAATTTAGGGGTTGAATGGTCAAGTTTCTGTTCTACAAGTGACAGACATCGCTCAGTCCCGGCAGTTTCACCTCCAGCTGCCACCAAGAGGGAACTGGAGCCCACCACCTGAACCGATGCAGAGAGAGACAAGTCAAATCCATGGCAACAGGGAACTAACATAAAAAACCCCAATCTTATTCTGCTTCCCTGTCTTTTCCTAAGAAGTACTTAGGGACAAACAAGAACAGAGTCAAAATGTTTACATTTTGGTGTAATTTATTGGCACAAAAATATTCAAATACAACATGGCATCTAAACATGGCTACTCTGTTGTATTTTGTGCATCATTTTTAATATGTTTAATTCATAAATCATAACTTTATCTTCACCTCATGTTTAATAACCATTATTTTCTGTTTCAAGTTATGACCAGTTCTCCCCACGCCTGCCTCCTATGCCAAGTAATAATTTCCCCCTCGTTATTCCCCAATACTGCTTTTTAATCCAGACCCGGCGGGAAGCTCCCAAGTGGTATTTCATTTGTACCCTGCATCCAGTTTGCCCCCGATCCACCCGCACAGAGGCCCCTGACTCTGCTCAGCTCAAGGTCTTTCAATCCTGGGCTCTGCTCCGATCATCTCGCTCTAGTCTGAAGCACAACTCCTGCACTAGTGTAACGAGAGCACGGACAGTTTCCAATCCTGGGGCAAGAATCAAGTTTGAAAACAAGGTAACAGGATGAAACAAAGGTAAAATTCTGCTTGCCTTCTCTTTTCTTTCCAGTTATCCAGCTCACCCCCTGAACCTAAAGGAAGCCTCCTGCACCAGCGCACCGAGCTCACTGCAGCCACACCACAGGACTGACCAGGGCAATAATTAATCTGCAAATGACTTAGTTACATTGCAAAGTAAGTCAAAACCCGTATATAGTTATTTTTTTTTCAATGGATCACCAGTTCCCCAAAGACCAAGTGGAACCATAGACATCTGTGGTACAATCAGTCTTCGCTGTCCTGGAAACCCAAATCAAGTGTTGTGTTTCAGACAGCTTGTGTTTTTCCAACAGCAGCTATACATTGGCTTAAACCAACTTTTAATATACAATAACTCTTTTCATTTACATTTCAAAATATTTGACAAAGGCTGTATATTTCAGTCCAACGTTCAGTTTGTGTTTTGTAGAAGAGCAAGTTTGGAGTGCAAAAGCCTCCAGAATAAAAAGGCTGTGGATACTTTGGAATCTTCTGTTACCAGAAAGGACACCTAAAGAGAAGAGAGAGATTGCAGTAATGCCAACTTGCGTAGAGATTCATGAAGGCAACACTTGAGAAGGACTGAGATTCCACACTAACTAGTATTTTAGTACAGGAAAAGTTGACAGTGATCCCCCATGCTTCCTTCCAGCTAACTAATGTTTAAAATTGTTAAAAAAGATCTATTTCCTTAGCCACAGTCCAAAGCTGACTAACTCTCAAAATAACAATAAATTGTCTCTGTTAACTTTAAAACCTGTGGCTCTTCACTGTAACTGAAACCAGTGACCACCACATGCCATATTTCAAGCACTTAATGTTCAGGCTGATTGCAATTTAAATGCCCTAAAATCCCTGTCACTGATTATAACAGCAGCTCTCTTAGAGAGGCCTGTCTGTGGGATTGCTGTCATAGGCTTCCAAAATTTACCAGAGCAGATGCCACATGTGACAAGGCTCCTACATATCCCTAAACCACCCAAGTGACATCTTCTCTAGCTGTTCTCTGCCCGGATTATTCAGAGAAGAATTTTGCAAGATTTAGCTGAACAACAAACTCACCATCCAATGTAGCACTGGCACAGGTTCTCATGAGAAGTAGCTTGTTTAATGAGCAATTCCACTTGTGTGGGTACGTCAAGAGTTTCGTCATGAGAGAAGTCTCGACCTTTGAAATTAAAGGAAGAAAACCCCCCTTAAATGGAAGTCACAAATCATATAACATCACTTGCTTCTGGGTGCCAAGTCGAAGACTGACAGGTCTTTGAATACCCTTCCCTTACAGTATATAAAATGCAAAATTTTCCAAACATGGAGAACCTCTAAAGGCATGCAGAGCCCAGAACTGTTTTCCCTATTATTATGGGCTCTTCCTTTTATTTTCCCCAAATAACGGATAAACCAACATCAGATAACTTTCCAGTAGCTGGAATCCTGGTCCTAGTTCCTTCAAGTACATTATTGGCAGGTGGGAAGTTGGGTTTTTTTTAATAAACTTTAAGACCATAAAATTTCACAACTGAATGCTGCAAACTATTTTTGTTTTTTTTTTAATAAACTTTAAGAGCTTAAAATTTCACAACTGAATGCTGCAAACTATAAAGCCAGGACAGTAGAAATTCAACTTCCACTAACAAGCTAAGACATGCAAAACATCAAGTCTGGTTAGTTACAAACACCTCTGTGCTCTTCAAATCAGGCTCCTTTGTATCTAAACACAGGCAGCAGTACTTTGGTGTTAGACAAAAGCAGGAAAATGGCTCATCCACTTGAGCAGAGTATGTTAAATTCAAGGATTAACACAAAATACAAACACTAAAAGTTGTGCTAATCTATCTCCTCAGATTTTATGTTTTTCTTATATGAACGTAAAACCACGCTCACCAGTGAGCTTATCTCGTCACTAAAAGTTGTGCTAATCTATCTCATCAGATTTTATGTTTTTCTTATATGAACATAAAACCACGCTCACCAGTGAGCTTATCTCGAACCCTGTTGATGATCTGAATTGCCTTCTTATTGAGAGCTTCTGGCTTCACTAGGCCATCTCCTACTAAAAGACAGAAGTAGAAAATAATATTAGAAATTCATATGAACAATAAAAGCTTTTATTATGTTTTTATCTGGAGGAGGATGAAATTCTCTGATCCAGGAACAATTCCTGTGTCAGTACAGAAACAACAGTGGCACTTACTGAAGGAATGGATGGATTCAGGCACTGTGGTCCCAGTTTTCTTATGGGCTGTCTCACCCAATTCCACACTGTCCAACATTTCTATTGAAAAAAACCCATGAAAGAATAAAAGCATAAATGTGAAGCTGAAAAGCTGATATAATAATATTCTTCTGGAAACATTAATGAAACTGTTAAGCAGCTCATTTGACTGTGACTAAGTGTTCCACATGTCTCTGATGAAGCTGGAAAGCTGATAAAATAATATTCTTCTGGAAACATTAAGGAAACTGTTAAGCAGCTCATTTGAAAAGCACATTTGACTGTGACTAAGTGTTCCACATGTCTCTGTCACTAACGGAAGCATATTATAGGAGCAAATGTTGTTTTTCCTCTGCTAACAAACTGAAAAGGCCTGATCCAACTTTTAATAACATTTTGTATAAATATGCAATTGAAAGACAATTTAAAATGACGTACAATTGACCTAAAATTACAATCAAATAAGTATGTTTATTTGTAGAGCTCTCCACATGAAACACTGTCCCTGCTCTGCAGTCCAGGAGCCAACAACTGCTAGGATTCAACGCAAAGCTCTCATGCTCCAGACAGATGACCACTTAACAAGGTTTTGCACACTAATATTTGGTAGCCAAGTAAATAATTACCACATTATCTATTATACTTTGGATTACATCAGCTTGTATGTGCTCCAGAAGGGCGTTAATGTAACTGTAAAGGAGCATCTGGTTTTTGAGCCACTTCCAGTCCTAGAGTGAATAGTAATAAGCTGTTTGTCTGTCTACTTTTGAGAAGAATGAAAATATTTACCCAGTCTTGTGCCCTGCTAAAAGAACCATCTTTTCTACTCACCTACTGACTGACTGGCTGAGTAGGAGTCTGTTCTTGTTCGCGAGCGCTTATTGCCCTTTGTATTTGCTGCAAGAAAACAAGGAGGTGAAAAGCATGAATTGGAGTTTCAGTATTTCATAGCAAATTTGTCAACAAACAATACAGATTCGACTGCCTTTCTCCATATTTTATGTCACCTGAAGAAAGCATTTAGTCTCCTGCTGACAACTGATACAAAACTAACCCAAACAATTTTGCTTGTAGCTTAGTTTGGTGTCTGAGTTTAAAGGCAAAAGGGTTTTAATCACTGTGGTATTTTCACATTCTAATCCAGAAAACCATTTGCACATGTGAAACAACAATCCCATCAGATTGTCTTCAAAATGACATTGGATTTCAGGCTTCTGGATCTCTTGCATGAAATCAAGAGATTTCTTGCATTATCTTTCCTGATTATGTTCTTGCTGTTGCTGTTTCATCAGGATCACTTACTGTCCATCAGCCGCCAGTTCAACAATGGATCATACACAAAGGCTTCAAGCACAGCCATCACACTGTCCTTGTGCTCGCGCAGGACTTCCATCACCGTGTGACAGGTGATTCTGTAATTGCCATCGAGGCCTGTCACCTTCAGAAGAGACAGAAAGAAATCAACCACGCTGCTTTGTTCACTGTGGGACTCCAAACCCTCCATTCAGGGCGCAGGAAGCGGCTTGTTCTTTGAACTGGAACTCACTATGCTTTGCTCGTGGAGAGAATGAGATAGACGTTCATTATAAACTAAGAATTACAAACTAAGACCATCTCTTCTGCCACTAAGATGATCTTTGTTAAGTACCACACCATTGGCTGTGTCAGGTTGGTACAAACAGCTATTTGAAATGAGGAAACTAAGAAACTGGAAAAATTTCAAGAGCTGCTTTCCACTGTAATGTACTGTAAAAATCACATGAAGTACTGTAACTTACAGAAAATGCAGCTGAAATATTAACACCTCTGGTTCTTAGAGGAGTGAAGAGGTTTAGCCACAACAGAAAATATAGGAAAAATTGAGAAATGGGTTCCCTAGGAACAATCCCCTTCACGTGGAAGAGGGAATGCTTACCTCCATAGCGTTTGTCAGCATCCTTGTTAACCTGAATGGAATCTTCTCAGGGAACTTTTCTCTTGTCATTGCAACCTAAACACATGATGATGAAGAATTAGCAAATTAATAGCTAACTTCTTTAAGAGTTAATAAGTATTGAGGTTTTTTTGCTACAATCTTGAAGGTTGTATTCCAAATAGGAAATAAAGCCCCAGCTTAATGTTCGTCAGTTTCTATAAATTTTTGGAAGTAGCTTGATAATTAACTTGGTAACAGAGGGAAAGCTCACACGTGTGCACAGCTGCTAGTGTCAAGTAACACAGACTGCCTATCACCAGCTTATATTGCTCCAAGAAAGTTTATGGAAAAGTGATGTTAGCACTTCTTTGTTTGTTCCAGAAACCAGCCAATCCCCAGGATGTGCCTCTGAGACAAAGTGTCTATTATTTCCACCTTTGCCTGAAAGAAAGCCAAAGGGTTTGCCCAGGATCACACTCCAAGGTCAGTTTATCCCGACTCATAGATTCATTTCTGTTCCACCAGAAAGCACAAAACATTACAGAAAGTTTTGTGTCCAAATTCAAAGATTTACCTCAAAACAGTCCCCGAAGTCGATATGCAGGATCTTTCCACTCAGTCTGTCTAACATCAGATTGGAGGGGTGTCTTTGATGAAGGAGCAGGAGAAAAAAAAAAAAAACCACAGGGTGACAGATCATTATAAAAACCCAAAGTAAATCCAAGCAGCTCCAGTCTGAAATGATATTTATCTTCATGAACAAGAAGAGCCAGTGACAGCTGGCGTGCCTCAGATCTTCAATCTCAGGATGAACAGAATAGCTTCCTGACAGTGCATCTATCACATCAGTTTTGTAATTACCTCTCAGGAGTTAGAAATCTCACCTTGGAAGATAAACAGCCTATAGGACCAGAACCATCAGTACATTTCTTACATACGATCATTTATTTTTCAGTTAGGATAAATTTTTCTACTTGTTTTGTACTTTTTCATTTTTTCGGTATAGAAAAACGTAATGAATTATGCTACAGGTGAAGTAATGTAAATTGGATTACCACCAGAAGAGAAGAGAATCAATCCAGCCTAGGAACACCACAGTGCTGCTATTTATGCTGACACTTGAGGGTTTAGCTGTTTTTGCATTACAGACCTTAAATCTAAAATATATTGTCTTCAAAAGTGTTTTGGAAGTTATGATGTCCCCTTTTGACAGTAACCCATATACTAAATCAAACATCTGTTCATTTTATTTTTTTTAATTATTTGTCCAATCTATTTGGATTGTACATACTTCCTCCAGAACATGTCTTTATTGCAGATCAGAAGAAGCACCATGTTAATTAATAGTTTAACCAACAATATTTATGTTTCACAGAAGAGATAGATTTCCCATTCTGTGAGTAAAAGGAAAGGACAAAATTTGAACTTGTGGTCCTTGACATAATTCTGTGTGTATTTCTCTCAAAATGGAAGAAACCCTTATTTGCACTCAAGATACATGAGCCCTACATCTCGTGCCTGCAGTGCTGAAAATAACGGCAGCACAATCAGGTCCTGAAAGATGGGATCATCACAACTCAGCAATAACTACAATGAGAGATGTTATCATAAGAACGGATCCAAGGAATTAACTGAGAGGCCTACACAGTCTGTGCTTTTATTTAAAAGAAATCTTTACAGTTTGACTTACCTGTCCCCAAGGCCCAAAATGTACCCAACCATAGACATCACAGCCAGTGAACGAGTGTAGTTTGTTCTTCGGTCAAACCACACCTACAAGTGGAGATGACAGAAAAGCCAGGCAGGCATGTTAGATGTTTCAGCTTATATTTTAAATTTATACATTACTTACTTGCACATTGCATGAAGCAAAACTGCGATGTGCTTAGCTTCAATACACTCCATAAACCTGAGGGGGTTCAAACATCCCATAGCCTTGAATTAGATGCCTAAACCATTAAAAGAATATATTCTGGGGCTCCTGCTTTTCTCTCCCCATGCACAGTATCTGCAGCTTCAGTGCCTTGGACTGCACTCTGGCAGCCACAGAGATCTGAGCCTCGTTTGGCCCCTTGTGAGGGGATAGATACGTGTGGATACAGGTTCTGAAGTGATTCATCTGGAGTTTGTGATGAATAAACACCATCTTTCACTCACTCTGCAGAGAAGGTAATTCCATGTTATGCTGATGGCCAAACACAAGCCCTTCCATGCACTGAACTCACCTCTGAGCTTGGACTTTTCAACCACAGCAGCTTGGCGAGGTCATCACCAGCCGTGTTATTGACAGCATGTTCAAACACTTCTACTTTCTGCATCAGAGTCAGGTGGTCATAATCTGGAGCCATCTAAAATTGAGAAACAACACTCAGGCACTTGAAAAAACCCCACCTCCAGTAATCCCCAGTTGTACTATGAGACACAGTAATCACAAATAATTTCAATATAAACTTGATCTGAAATTATCTGTAGACTGATCAGAATGTTCCCAAACACAGCGAGAACACTACCCAGCAGTGAGGAATTAATTTTAAATGGGATAGCAAATGATTTAGCATCTGCAAAGTCGTCCATATTTAATTAAAATATTGCGAAAGTAACTATGTTTCAAGAAACATTATCCAAATAAGTCTTCTGGGTTGGCACACGCTTTCCTTTTTGGCAGACAATTCCAACTTTTCCAGTAATGTTCAGTTTCCCCAGTCTGTCTAATTTTGGCCCTGTTGCTTAGACACAGTGTTTGTCGATGCCAGCAGGATGGCACCTTGTGCAAGGCACATCACAGTCATGCAAAATTCCAAACACATTTTAGTCACCAGATGGTAACAACTTGTGGTCACTGCTAAAACAGGAAAGGAGAAACAAATAAGCGTGTGGCCAATTTTACCTCTTGGTAGCATTTTATAACTCTTATCTGATATTTTTGCATTTATTACTGGTACCAATAACAACCAGAAAACAAAGGAAGAACAAGCTGCGTGCCATTATTTTTCATTAAGACACTGAAGTCCTACAAGAATGTACCAAAACCTCTGCCAGCTTTGCCCCTTACCCTCAGCATGATGCGATGCTCGATGTTGAGCAGGATCTTTTTCTTCTCTCGGTAGTCCCGGATGAGCGCGTGCAGCGTGTCACAGTGGGGCACCCAACCGATCAACCCTGAGTTTGTGGACAGTGGAATAACAGCGTATCTCTGGATGCTACAGGAAAAAATGGGGAACCAGAGCTCAAAGGGTTGTAACACTGTGAATTATGACATTTCGAGATGCTTAAAACAACAACTACTAAATCTGATTCTGATCCAACTTGTCTCTTCAGTAGCTGCTCTGCTTTTCCTCTTTTCAAACAGACCTGAAACATCCATTTGAATAGATTCTGCAAGATAATCTACAGACACCCTCAAAGCTGATGTGGTTTTCACTGAAAGACTGCTTTTAGAAGGTCCGTGTTATGTCACCCACGATAGTCTATTATTTGCACATGACATTTGATATGTTCATACTGAAAGGCACTGTACAGAATGCACTCAGTGACTACTCACCAAGCTATTCAGTGACGATAATAAAAAATCCCTGCCAAAACCTTCTCAGTTTTGGTTCTCAGGCTCCTAAGGCAGTGCTCAAGCTACCTTGAAATAGGGGTTGCCTCAAAGACCATAATTATTTATAGATGGAACTTTAATTAAGTAAAACAAACAATCCCCTCAGGATACATTTCCTCCAAATTTGAATTCTATGAGTATTTTTCTATTTTCTTTCTCTTTTTTTTCCTTTTTTTTAAATTCTCTTAGTTCCAAGATTCACCATTTCCTCACAAACCAGCTGGCTGTGCCAAAGGTTACATGGAAACTGCACCCGTGGAGGGTGTCACTGTGCACAAGCACACTCCGTGTCGATTCACAGCACATACCTGAGGTTTTTCCGCAGAGAAGTTGGGTCATTTGCTAGCAGAGTGTTGACCAACCCAAAAAGCTGCATCACTCTTTCATCTTGGCGAAGGTCTTCATGACCTTTCAGAAGGAACACAAACTCATGCCCATTGCTCCCTGCAAAAGAATGAATACACAGAAGTTTAACGTTGCTGAACAAACAGACAGCAGTAAATACACGTGCAGCCAAGACCTGGAAGCGTGGCAGTCGGGCTGAGCAGACCACTGAGAAAAACCTCACTTCAAAGGAAGCGTTGGAGAGGTTTTACCTGGTAAATATACAGTTTGACCTAAAAGCAATGACTATTTAAATACTAGAATAGCAAGAGGGAAACTGCTCTCTCTTACCCATCAAGGTTAACTTCCTGGGCCGCTGCTTGGAGGTGATGACCTGCAGGGAGGGCGCGATGGACTGAATGCGTATGATGGGCTGGTTGGGATCGTATGTTCCTGGCACTGCCAGCTCCAGGTCCCGGCACATGAGGAGTTTTGGTGACACATACTGTAGTTCCAAAGAAGTGAGCTACCAAAAACAAAGGAAATACAGCCCCCTCAGCATTTCAGTTAAATCTCACTGAAACATCTGAAGAGCTCACGCTGTCGAGGGATCTAGGACAGTTTAGTCAGTTGTCCATACTTCAGCTGCTTGCAGGAAGTACTGCATAGGCAGCAAACTTACAGCAAATCATACGCAGGTATTGCTAGAATGCTGAATTTGAATGTTTTGAATAACCAGAAAACATGAAACAAAGACGGGTGTTGACAAGTTGCACTGTCAGACCCACAGTGGAACTGCACCTCTCCCTACCTGAGGCAGCTGCTTTGAGATGCGGCGGAACACGTGGTAATACAGGTCCCAGGCCTGAGTTAGGTCTTTGACGTTTCCTGATTTCATGTACTTCCTGCACCATTCCTGAGCTTCCATTAGATCTCTGCCATAAGCCTAAGGAGGAGGTGAAAAACAACAGAAGAAAAAACATTTCTACAGACTATAGTGGAACAGGTGGAGACCGCTTAATACCTACAAAGAGCACCACAGTCTATTTTCAAATTGCATTACAAATACTTGATCTCATATTTTTATAGCATATCAGAATTAAAGATCCAGAAATTCCTGGATCCAAGACACGCGCTGAGTTTACTGGACAACATTGCTTACAAACAGAGCATGATACGAGGCAACAGAATGAACAGAATCACCCTTTAACAGTAGGTTCACAAGCTCAAATTAATTCCTTTTGCTGGCTTGAAGAAGGGTCATCTCTACTATCTGTGCTAGTGGTTACCATGAAGCAAAGTAGCCTGGAAATAGAAGAATTAACTGCAGAGCAGTTTTATGTTTTCCAGACCCTATCAAACACCCAGTCAATCTGGGCAGGGCAATCTGGACTACCATGGCCCCTGTAGTTCTGTAGCCACCAAAAGTGATGTGGATCTGAAGATAAATATGAATAATGAAGTCAGCAACTAACAATGAATCCCAAGAGAATCTCAAGAGAAATCCCTGTAACACATCTGGGGCAGGTGGCTGTCTGGCCTGCTTTTGAGGGCATGCAGAAGGTTACGCTCTTGGCCATTTGCCGATACCTGATTGAAGGATGTCTCTTTTAAAGTCTGAGGCCCACGCTCCATCATCGCATGAAGTGGCTCCAGCACCTCAAACATCCCTTTCACATTCCTTTCTCCAAAGTACAGACGAGATGCTTCTTCCAACCCTTCGTGCCACATCTCATGCCATAGGATGGCCACACGGATCAGCTCTTCACTCACCTGTTTTAGGACAGGAAAAAAGATTCAGTGCCCAAAGAAAAATGCTTTGACTGTATACTGAGTTACAAATGCAGAACTCCTTTCCTCTCTAATGATTATGAAACCTTTGTTGCTGGCAGCTAGAGGGAGCCACAAGAACTCCCACAATTCTGCTTCATTTTTTTCCGCAAGAAGCTGATCAGGCTTGTCTTGCCTTATTTGTTCCCTTTGAAATTTTCTATATATTTGTGTAGCTTGGCCTGAAAGCATTACTTTTTATATACTCATAAAAACCTTTAGCAAATTAATTAAATTCCTCTATCTATGTTATGCTCGGTAAATTTTGTTTCCTCTTTTTATTATGCAAAATACATCTTTATGAAACAATGATTCTTCATGTATTTCTTTTCTAAATTTATTCACAAGGAGACATAAGAACTCAGTGTTTGGTCATTAAGGTCCTTTTTAAATTAAAGCATTCTTTTGGCATTATACTAATACTGTAACTTCTTCCAAATGCAGAAGACCCAAATTAATTGTACTTGAACAAAATTAACAATTGTTATACCTATAGTACGTCCATTCCTGAAACACAGAACCCTTTATGGTCTGGTGAGTACTCACCATCATTGCCTGCTGCACCAGAGTGTTACTGTGCTCACACATGTTTTTCAGGATCTTATTTGCCGCGTTGTGGCGAGCTGTGGTTGTAGATTTAGAGGCCACAGTCAAAGGATAGATCAAAGCCTACAAGGGACACCAGCCAATAATATTTTAGAACCACACAGAGGAGCTACATAAATGGAAAGATTAGCAAAGCATTAATAAATTAGCAGCCTTAGGGCTAGACATGAGAAAGCAAGCTTGCTTCTTGAAAGAGGCGATAGGAATTTGCTGTTCAAAATGTTCCAATCTGAAAAGCTACAAGACTAATTCATTGAGTAGCAGAACGATTTTGAGAGTCTGTATCAACCAAAAACTAGTTTTAGTATTCTGTGATTTTCCACACTGTAGGAAGGAAGAAATTCAGATAAAACATCTGTGACAGTCTCTTAATAGTCACTTAATGAGATTGAAGAAGGTGATTTGCACTACCCAGTATTCTATTAGATAGAGAGAACTTTCCCTGCTGCACGGCTCATTCACCTCTTTCCATCTTTGTGTGAACAGTGCTGAGGTGGAAGCAGCAGGAGAAACAGTCCCCATCCGCACTGTCCTCACTTGCTGTGACTTCCAGTGTGGGCATCTAGACTAGTGAGATGGAACCCAGGCAATGCCTACGCTGGCTGTTGCAGCCTGTGAAAATCCCTCCTCTAAGCCAAAGCTTACCTGGGGATGGTACCGTCCAATATCTGTGAGGAGCTGATGAATGAGACGTCCTACTAATGGTCGAGGGGTGTCAATTCTTGCAATGAGCTGAGGGATAACCTAGTAGTAAGGATAAGTAAAAAAACATCCCTGTCATCTCATGCATTTAGGTCATAAGCTGCTTTGTTCTCTACTAGAGACCTCAGTCTCTCCAGGAGACACAGACCCACCACTCCTTTTTGAGATGGTCAGAGGATAACACCAAGTTCCAAACAGTGTCAGAAATGCAGAACAGCTCAGTGAGATGACAAGTGTTCTGTGCAATTACAGGATCCTCTTATGGAAATAGTATGATGTGTTTTGAAGTCTAACACCCAAATAACAAATAAAGCCTACTTTTATTTATTTACAAGAGTCATTCTGTAAGACAATCTTGAAATAGACTGAATTCCATCAGAGCAGCACAGCGGTGTTTTATGCTTGATCACCACTGAATGCATGTTATTTTTAATTTTAGAATTTTAATTTTCTCATTCATATGCACTAATCTGCATATAAATACAGAAATGCATGCAAGAATGCTTTCATGTCTCTGTTTTCATGCCTCTGCTTGTTAAATCAGTTACAAATTGTACTGCGCACTGCTCTCACCAGTTACCTACAGAGGATTGTTTAGCAAAGGATCATCATGGATATTGTGTAATAAATCCACAAGCTCCCCCCAGAACTGAGATTTGTCTTAGCCATCTGCATTCCTTACCTGCAGCCAAGTGTCTATTTGGATTGCCTTGACTCCTTCTACCAAAGCCTCATTCACATCAGGCCAGTGACCATAGTCAAACCACAGAGTAAGGACTCTTAAAAAGACAAATATATTTGTTAGGAATGAAACAAAAAAACCCATTCCAGTCAAATACCTTCAGATCCATTTACAAGTGATTCTTCTTCCCAGAACCTAGATATAGTAGGATAAGGGCTAATCTGCCTAATGCAAATTAGCTTGGATCAAAGTATTCATTGATTTAACTATAACAAAAAAGAGCAGAAACAGGTTCTACCTAATCTTAAACCATGGGCCCTTATCAGCTGGATTTCATTTGCCATGTGCTTTATTACATACCTTAGAGTGTCTTGTAGGTTGTTTCCTCGAGATAGAGAGATGGATCGGAAGAAGCCCTGGACAGCAGGGACTGTGTACATCAAGAGGGTCTTGGATAAATCCTTTTGGAATGAAAATTGCTGCATTAGTTCTACAGAAGCGCATAAGTCCACATGAATCCTAAACTCAGCAAAGGGGAAAGCTGACTTCTGCTCATACTCCTCACAGGACATGCTTCTCCTGGATTTTCTGCTTTGCTTGACTACACATAGGTCTTTCAGCCTGGCAGGGAACATACTGTGAAGTGTTTTTATACTTCAGTTTGTTGGCAAAACTACGGACACCAAAGCGTCCTAGAAACTACAGTCCTACTATAACTGGTAAGGAAAAGAGATTCCTCACAGTCTTTCATGAAGGGATTAAGCAGAACTCGTTAATGCACATTGCATCCCCTATGACAGCCATCCATGCCTTTGCTTTATTTTACAGCTAACGTAGGATCATTTGTATTAATTTAGTCCTCTTCCCTTACGACCGAGTTAAACCTGAACTTCCTTGCTTTTGCTGTAAGCTATGAGCATATATATATACAGATATACAGACAGCTTCCACGTGTCATGGTAGCTCGTTCCTTATCATACCATCTTCCTGCAGTAAGTACCGATCTCTCAACGTAAGCTGGGAAGAAGGTACCTCTGTGACTTTTTTCTGCACTGGAGATGGGATGGGACTGTTCTCTGCACTCTCTGCATCGCTCTCGCTGTTGCTGCCCTCGGTGTTAGCACTGGTGATGCTGGCTCCGCTGGCGTGACGTAGTTTCTTCTTCTCATCCCTGGCCTGGTTTTGATGCTTGTAGTGAAGTACTGCTTCAAAGTTCATCACTGCCCAGGCATGCCAGGCCTGCCAGCAAGAGAGAACAAAAATCAGAAGGAAGACGAATCCTTTCTGCAAACTGTACTTTCTAATTATTACAGACAATAATCCAACACTTCTGAGTCCATGGACAACAATATTAAGTAACATCCTGCATTCGACACAATGCTTTGCTTTCTCTAATCACTTGTAGTTTAATTGTCTTATTATCTTAAATAACATCACGGTGAGTTCTTGGCCAGAAGCTCCCTGTTGGATATTAAGGCAAAATTGCTCTGTAGTAAAAATTAAATCACATTCGGTTCACATACAGCTTAATTTTTCCAAAATTTAAAGTTAAGATTAATGTGTTAGGACTAGGGGAGGTGTAACAGGAAGACGTACAGGAGACAGCTGGCCAAGAGGAGATCTGGCACCAAATCTCCATTGAAATTTCACAGCCCTGAAATCAAAGGCTCTTTGGAGAATTAGCACCAGGGCTGCTTTCCTAGTTCAAGTATACTGAGTGAGAACTAGTTAAATTTTTTCCATTTAGATTATAATTTCTCCTTCACTGTTAACTGTGAAAAGCAAAACCAGGAACAGAATTGTTTGACAATTGTTTGACAAAACTCTAAGCAAGAATCTCACGGTTTTCTTGGGCTGCCTTCTGTGTTTTTCACTGAATTTCACTGAATTTCACTGAATTTCTAGAGTTGGAAGGGACCATAGAGATCATCTAGTCCAACTCCCCTGCTGAAGCAGGATTGCCTAGAGCTAGAGCATGTTACTCAGGACTGCATCCAGGCGGGTTTTGAAAATCTCCAAAGAAGGGGACTCCACAACCTCCCTGGGCAGCCTGTTCCAGGGTTCCGTCACCCTCACCGTGAAGAAGTTTCTCCTCATATTTGAGTGGAACCTCTTATGTTCCAACTTGTGCCCGTTGCCCCTCGTCCTCTCACTGGGAACCACTGAAAAGAGTCTGGGTCCCTCCTCCATCAACCCTCCCTTGAGATACTTGTAGGCGTTGATAAGGTCTCCCCTCAGCCTTCTCTTCTCCAGACTAAAGAGTCCCAGCTCTCTCAGTCTCTCCTCATAAGGGAGATGCTCCAATCCTTGAATCATCTTTGTAGCCCTACGCTGGACTCTTTCTAGTAGTTCCCTGTCCCTCTTGAACTGGGGAGCCCAGAACTGGACACAGTACTCCAGTTGTGGCCTCACCAGTGCAGAGTAGAGGGGGAGAATGACTTCCCTTGACCTGCTGGTTACACTCTTCCCTATACAACCCAAGATACCATTGGCCTTCCTGGCCGCAAGAGCACACTGTTTACTCATTTTTTAATCCTACTTGCAGTATCAAGGCAGATAGTTACAGGAAATCTTCCTGGGAACACCTTTCTTTCCTGTAGCACGGGATGTGAACAGATTACTGATGTCTCTGCAATGGTGCCTGAATCCTTTTCCCTACTGACCTTGTACCTACTGAAATGGTACCTGAATCCTTTTCCCTACTGACCTTGTACCAGTTGCGATCGTGCTCTGTTGCAGCGCTGTAGTACTGCAGGACTTTGGGGATGGTGCTCTCGTTGATGCCTTGCAGGTTCAGCTGCCACTCAGATAGTTACAGGAAATCTTCCTGGGAACACCTTTCTTTCCTGTAGCACGGGATGTGAACAGATTACTGATGTCTCTGCAATGGTGCCTGAATCCTTTTCCCTACTGACTCTCCTCCAGTTGCGATCGTGCTCTGTTGCAGCGCTGTAGTACTGCAGGACTTTGGGGATGGTGCTCTCGTTGATGCCTTGCAGGTTCAGCTGCCACTCACCCAGTTTCAGGAAACACCTGGTAAAGCAAAGGGATTATTGACACAGAACCTAGAATGAAAGCAAAGGCTGATGGATTAAGAGGCAAACTCCTTATCTGAACCCTGATGGACATTTCATGCGGTAACCCTGCTCAATAAGCCTCTCCTGCAGACTGGAAGCTAATACGTAAGGTTCAGAACTCCTTGTAAGTGTGGAGCTAACCAAGTAATGGTTTAACTTTTAGGGAGAAAGGTGAGGGTCAAACTTTTTCTGTGAGATAAATGTAAAAGTAGCTAACAGTAGCATTGAAAGGCTTCACCAATACTGATAAAATGCAGCCAGTGTAGGTGTGGGCTGGCTACACTTATCACCATACAAACTGCCTTCTGGAGAGAACACTCTGACAAACAGTGGAAACACAGAGCAACTACTCTTCCCCCAAGCCAGAACCCCATTAAGTCATCCCCTCCCAGAGGAAAGGAAAAACAACATATTTTTACTGCAGCAGGGTGGGGCTGTGAAGGTTTGTGCAAAGCTTAATACTTTGCTCCCTCAGTAGGCTTTAAATGCCAGTCACACAGCTGCCCTTTCTATATTTTGAGTTTTCCAGAAAGCATTGTGCAAGCAAAATATTGGGTGCGACTCATTACTAATTTGACTTCCATGATAGTCACTCTGGGAAAAAAAAAAAAATATCAGATGATGCTGTTATCAAGTTCCCATTCTTATAAAAGCAAACCAAGTGCATGCCTCCCTTGAAAAAAAACCCAATAAAACAGCAAACCTTCAGTAGTAAGCTCTATGCAATTTCTTCTGCAATTTGGAAACAACAGGCACCTCCAGATCCACAGAGGAAAATGGAGATTATAAGATGTGTTTTTAATGCAATAATATTTTAAGAGACTATCACATGGCAGGCACCTATTGCCCAAAGCACTGCTGTTGTATTAAGGGCACATGCTGCCAAGCACAGATGTGCCAGGCATGTGGGAAGTGTTTCTTTCCTATTGACTGGATCTCCTGAAAACCAAAGAAATAGCCACGCTGGGAGCTCTGCTCTCTGCCAGGGAGACACAGCACTGGAAAAGTACAACCAGCCACCAGCAACAAATATAAGCTTGTTTACGCCAATGTGTCACAAAGAAAGTAATACCAAATGGGTCTCTACTAGCGAAATGAGAAATTCCCTGTTCCTTTTAATCAAAGAATGGGATTTGTTTGAAACGTGTCATCTGCACAGACCCTGCAACCTCAGGGAAGACATCAGTTTCACTGTGTAGCTAAAAGGTGTCCAAGGAGCGGGCGCTGACCGTGCCATGAGCTTGTGGAGCTCCTGCTTGTGCTGCTGGTCCTCGGTGGCAATGGCGTGCTGCGCCTGCTGCTGCATCGTCTGCACAAAGTGCTGCATGTGCTGGAACGCGTCAATCTGCAATCGGATGATGGGTGCAGTGAGGACACAGGGGTTAAATACAACTTCGTAAGAGGAAGACAACATGGAAATAAACTTTCACTGAAAACAAAAAATACAGTTTTGTTTTCTTTTAAAGGCTTTTAACCATTTACCTCTCTCTAAAATCAGTTTATACTGATGAGGTTATACATAAAGAGGTTAGAGATTCTTGATGTCTTCGAAATCTGGCCACTGCATTGCTACACTGAGGACAAATAACCACATCCTTCCGACACTGGGCACACCTCCATATCGTACGTACAGTCAAAAGTGTGACTGGCCCTCACATAAGTTAATGTTGTGCTCTGATGTGCAAGAACTCAACTCTGGCAAAGCCACAAGGTCACCTGTACAAGAAGAAAACTTCAGCAGCAGATAATGTCCTGTTACTGCTCATGGAGAGTGAGATTCTAGTAATGAGATAGAGATGTCTCATTTGCAATCGAGCAAACACATTGCTCTATGCAATTTCTTCTGCAATTTGGAAACAACAGGCACCTCCAGATCCACAGAGGAAAATGGAGATTATAAGATGTGTTTTTAATGCAATAATATTTTAAGAGACTATCACATGGCAGGCACCTATTGCCCAAAGCACTGCTGTTGTATTAAGGGCACATGCTGCCAAGCACAGATGTGCCAGGCATGTGGGAAGTGTTTCTTTCCTATTGACTGGATCTCCTGAAAACCAAAGAAATAGCCACGCTGGGAGCTCTGCTCTCTGCCAGGGAGACACAGCACTGGAAAAGTACAACCAGCCACCAGCAACAAATATAAGCTTGTTTACGCCAATGTGTCACAAAGAAAGTAATACCAAATGGGTCTCTACCAGCGAAATGAGAAATTCCCTGTTCCTTTTAATCAAAGAATGGGATTTGTTTGAAACGTGTCATCTGCACAGACCCTGCAACCTCAGGGAAGACATCAGTTTCACTGTGTAGCTAAAAGGTGTCCAAGGAGCGGGCGCTGACCGTGCCATGAGCTTGTGGAGCTCCTGCTTGTGCTGCTGGTCCTCGGTGGCAATGGCGTGCTGCGCCTGCTGCTGCATCGTCTGCACAAAGTGCTGCATGTGCTGGAACGCGTCAATCTGCAATCGGATGATGGGTGCAGTGAGGACACAGGGGTTAAATACAACTTCGTAAGAGGAAGACAACATGGAAATAAACTTTCACTGAAAACAAAAAATACAGTTTTGTTTTCTTTTAAAGGCTTTTAACCATTTACCTCTCTCTAAAATCAGTTTATACTGATGAGGTTATACATAAAGAGGTTAGAGATTCTTGATGTCTTCGAAATCTGGCCACTGCATTGCTACACTGAGGACAAATAACCACATCCTTCCGACACTGGGCACACCTCCATATCGTACGTACAGTCAAAAGTGTGACTGGCCCTCACATAAGTTAATGTTGTGCTCTGATGTGCAAGAACTCAACTCTGGCAAAGCCACAAGGTCACCTGTACAAGAAGAAAACTTCAGCAGCAGATAATGTCCTGTTACTGCTCATGGAGAGTGAGATTCTAGTAATGAGATAGAGATGTCTCATTTGCAATCGAGCAAACACATTGAAGACAGTCCAGTAATTCCAACAATCAAATGTTTGTATCTTACAAGCTGTATCTGACCAGTATCTGTATCTAACAGACAGGATCATGGGTTCAGAGAAGCTGGTCTCTAATATGCTACAGCTTGAAAAAAAAACAATTTGAGAAAATAATGCCTGAAGCAAAACTTGCAGCTTCCTGATCTAAGCCCTCAGCTTTGGCTAGGCTTACAGTACACATCATGGGATGCAAACTTTGAGTTGTTTCAACAAATTGAAGTCTAGACTTCTTCTAAGGTTTTTTAAGAAGTACAAATGTACATTGCTTCTTTGCCAGAAGCTTACATAAGGCAGTAGTGCTAAAGCTACTTGCACTACCAAATTTTTTGACGGAAGATTCTTTTTTAAATTCCTTGGAAAGAATTATGTGTTAAGAAAATGTGACATTAAATATTTAAGAAAGAAGTATGCACGCTTCACTGGAAACAATTAGAGTAAAGCTCTTGCAATCTGCGAGGTCATTTCAGGTCAGAAACTGCAGAATGTGCTATTAAGAGCCCAATTTACTTCTGTTCCATCTACAGGAATGAGCTACTTCAGAATGAGACAAGAATCACCTCATCTTTGCCATTCAAATGTCAGCGTGCACAAGTCGGTTGTCAGGAAAAAGGGTATTAGCCCAGGGTGAAATAAAAGAAATTATCACAATATTAACGGGGGGGTATTCCACAATAACCTGGATACTGAGTTAGCCTGGGGGTGTGTGTGTGGAATAACACTCGTATAAATAATTACGCTGCTCTGCCGGACTTTTGTCAAAAATAGATAAAAATGTCACCAAACAATGATGTGTCCCTCTCATATCTAGACACACCCAGATGCTCTTCAGTTTCCATGAATATTGAAAACTGATCACCATGAACTGCCAGGCAGAGGACTTAAAACTGAAAGCAGTAAGTTTTTCTTTAACAGCCGAATTCCTAAGTTAGTATGCAGCCCTCTTATGGTACGTGCCTGCAGAATGCAGCTGCTGGCAAAGGTCCTTGTTAGAAGAAATGCAATATGGTTTGCTTCTCCATCATTTTATCTGTTTAAGAAAAGATTGGTGTGCAGCTCTGCAAGTGCCAGGTGGCTGGTTTCCATCTAGATGCCAGTTTTTTCCTGCTGGATCTGGCAAGTGCCAAAATGACAGCAAGTGAAATATTTTAGGTCAACCAAGAAGCCTTGAACTCCTCAGCTAGAGGAAGTGGTAATTTCCTACCAGACCAGCCACCTCAGTAGTTTATTATTTAGGATACCAAATCAAGTGAAGTTATATAAAACTCCAGTCTACATACATCACTGGGTCTGACTATGTATTATGTAGTTAATGACAGTCACTTAAACCAGGACATAAGGATACACCCAACCACAGAGCACTCCTGGCACCGGGAGAATTCCCTGAACACTTCCAGTGTTTGGTATAAACAAACACGTAAGTCTCACTCCAGACTGCAAACTCCATGTACCCTAACACAGCTGCACCTTTAACCACCAGTTTCAATCTGCTTTCCAAGTGCCACGAAGGGCTGAATGATTGAGTCAGACCTTCCAGCAGAAGGGTGTTCAGAGAAAGGGTTGAGATTAGGCAGGTCTAGGATTAGTGCTACCTTGGTGAAGTATTTCTCCCTCAGCACTGTAAACAACACCCAGTTTCAATGTGTTAAAAAACCCCAAAAAAACCCAAACCCTAAGCACAGACTTAGGTACTGTATTAAAATAGGAAATCATTCAACGAGGAAGAGGAGGTGATTCTAACCACATCTGTTCCTCCTCCTCATCTCTGCTGCTTTAGGAAAACCTTTTATTTTTTTTCCTGTCTTCATGGGCTCCACATAACTCTTGCATCAGTTTATTTTAGATACATTCTCTTCCCCCAGCCGCTTAATCTTTGTGCCTTCTTTTGTTCTGCTTTCTACAATTCCATCAGTTTCCTGCATCTTGTCTATTTCTTTATCACAGGTCAAACACAGAAAAGTCCAGTTTTTTCATTCAAAGAGACAGAGAAGACTCATATACTTCTTGGGTCATTTACTGAAGAAAGTAAGAGACCATTACACTATTTTACAAAGCAAATGGAATAGGACCTCACCAGCAGCTCCTTCTGGTTTTTAAATTCAAATAAAGAATAGTTAGGTCATGGCAATGTTCCCACAGCAATGGCTCTGCTCCAGTGCTGGCAATCCCAAAGACAGGAAAAATAAAAAAGATGTGGCAGAATATGAGGATAAATGGAGGCTTTAATGTATATTAAAAAAAAAGATAAGTTATCCAGTCTGGAGCTTATTGGATTTGATTATGTAAATTCTCCCTGTGTTGCAATGTCAAAAACATTCACCCTTGGCTCTTTGGAGCCAAACTGTTCCCATGACAAAACTCTATGTACTTTTCAGCTGTCTTTCAGTTAGAAATTTTCAATAATGTCCTTAATAAAAGTCAGTTCTGCACAGCAACTAAGTACAAACTGTTCAAGATACCTTTCTAAAACTGCTAATGAAAAAACCTTTACTTCCATCTTTCAGCACGTAGCCCTGACCACAGGTACGGTGTGGAGACCTGGCAATCAGAACAGTAGATATCAAGCGTGCAAGGGAAAATCCTGGTGTGGACAGAAGAGCTACTCTTGACCATTAATCTTGGCTGCATCCTTTGGGTCCCTGATACTAGTTTAGCAAAAATAATCTTACCATGTAGGAAATAAAATTAGGGCCAGGCCTTGTCTGTCACTACAGAGTTTTAAAGGAAAATTTCAAAAGCTTATATTCTGAATAAGGAAATGGATTAATTACTCTTTTCTAGGTGAGCAAAAATAAAACCTTCAGCCTTGACTTTGTTCTGTGGGGGTTATGAAGAGCAGACGTGCATGGCACCACACCAGACCTGAGCAATGAAACTTAGAGAGAACCACGTTCTTTCGTACCTTACGGGCGCTCTTCCACATGTGCTTCATGTACGCGTAAGTCACTTGGGGATGGACAGTTGGCAGGGGGTGATCCAGCTGTCGAGAGGGATCTACTCCCAAGAGCAGGACAAGTGTCTTATGGGCCAAAGCCTGGAGAAAGTTGCAAAGAGAAACAACAGGTTAAAACAAGCTCACTCTTACCTCTATTTCATATTGACTGCAGAATTGTCTGCCACTAAAAATACCTTCGATCCTCCAGATAAAACACAGACAGATCAACGTTATTACCCCTCCCTGGACCCATAAGAATACCCCATGATAAACCATATGTGTTCACTGGGGTCAGAGCATTAGAGTCTCATTTCAGAGGCCAGTAGAGGGTGTGAAGTCTCTGTTTTAAGTATTTTTGGTAATAAATCTTGTGGTGAATGTTGAAATAGGATTGTACTGTCCAATGATGACAACATCACATTCTAGATTTGACAAAGAGTGCTTTAGCAGAGAGCTATTATTAATAATTACCACTGCTGTGTAAGAACTTCCAGGTATAGCATGCAACAAAATACTGGCTCTGAGGCTCTCAGGTATAATACTAGTCCCACAAAAATAACCTTGGATCCAAGCATGAACTCTACACTGGTTACAAATTTAGTATTTCAACAACTTCTGACCAGTCTCCTCCTCAGAGGAGAGCCCATCCCACTTGGGCAAGGAAAGTATTTGGAAATGCTCGAGGTTGAAGCAGCACAACAAAGCCAATCATCTAAAAACCTGCTGTAGAGGGTAGAGCTTGCTAATGCTCACCAGTCTCCCGCTCTTGCCACACAAGCTGGCATACTTGAGCCAAGTCCTCATGTCCTCATGAGGGTTCACAACAAGAGATCGGACCATCAATATCCTTTGCCAGTCTTCCACGATTCGTTGACAGCCCTGAGAGAAGAAGGAAAGAGAGAACTTGTTAAGAGTTTTATCTCCAATCTACTCCACAAAGCCTTAATTCACAATCTGAAGGGACTTTTCCCAAGATGGAGAGACTCCAGTGTCCATAAATCACAGCAGGCTGACATTACAAACTAAGCTGGTTATTTCTTTAACACTGCAGTGTGTGAAGCAGGTTAAGTCCTTGACTCTTATGCTTCACAGCCAGCTCAGTGTTTGCAGTCTAACGAGATCCTCTAACAGAAAAAGTAGAAAAGCTTCTAAAGCAGAAATGCGTACAAAAAGGAAAGCTCTTTGTGCAATTCCAAAATGAGTCAAGAGTTTTCCTACCCTTCTCAACCTAGTTTTAAAGTCTATTTTTGGTTTAAACGGAGACAAACCTCAATAAGGAGATGGTACAAAACCAAATGGTTGCACAGATATTTTTGTTATTGCCCTTTTTCCTCTCCTTGCATATGTTGCTTTTAGAGGCTGGCATGACTGAGCTGATGCTCTGCCAGACAGTGCAGTTCCAATCGCTGCCCTGCTTGTGCAAGCATTGTCTGGTCCTCGTCCGTCTGAAGGGACAGGGACAGCAACACTGAGTCAGAGCAGGATGAGTCTGTATTTCAAACCTTCAAGAGAAGGTTTGAAACCTACAAGAGAAGCAGGATTGTGGAAGGGACAGAAACAACCAAATCCATGGTGCTTTCTGTAATGGTGAAGTACTTCAGGGCAACAGAGATGGTGTGAAGTTCGTGTTGATCCAGAGACGACTTAGACTTAGTTCCGAGGTAAACGGAAGAATTTCCAATGGCAGCAAGCACTTTAGCACTAAGGCATCTACTGCTTTCCCTTTTTCTTCTTCCCCAAAATTGAGGGCTGGTAAGATAGGCAAAGCTTGTTCCCTAATACCCTAATAAACGTCATCCAATAAGCATTTTAAAATTATTAGAAGGCAGCTATAAAATGTGCAAGAACTCTATGTACTGCTTTCAGTACTATAAACAGCTGTATTCAGACATTACATTTCCTGTCACTCTCAGTTTCTCCACCTCACTGGAATGCTCCTGAGCTTTTCCAGACAGGAATGCAGATGGGAGACTAAAAGCTTTGTCAGTTTCCCGAACAGCTACAAAATATGCAGCAGCACCAGCCCTTCACAAGGAGGCAGATACAGCAGTCACAGTGAGGAGCATAAGGAGAAATTGTTCCTCCAGGCAGTATATCAAGATGTGGTATAATAAGAGCATTTTACCCTCATTATTCCTTTTTTTTTTTTTCTCCTTCCCTTGACAGAATCACCTCTTTAAACAGTATTCCTGTACATACTACTTCATCTGAGGAAATTCACTTTCACTGTAGGGATGTCTCCTGTAAGGAAATAGTCTCAAAATGTTTGGCTGATTTAAATCTTCAGAGGTTCTTTAGATCTTTTGCTGTTTAGAGTAAGAAAGGGACAAACTTCCAAACTTGTCTTCAAATACAGGAAAAGGTGCACTGCTAAAGAGGACAAGGCTAATCAATTGGAAAGGCTCTTGTAAGAGGGCAAAAAGGAACAGGACAGTGTTTCACAAGTATGTGAATTCTCTGTCCAGTTTTCCACCACTGAAAAAATTCGCTTATCCTTAAAATGCAGCCAGCCAGGTAAAAAGTTCAAACCAGCCTTATCCAAACCAGTATTTCCAGGTGAGATCCAACAGTGAGATAAGCAGCCTTGGAGACGTTACTGTATCTCCATTCTGTACACATGTATTTCAATGCTTAAATCACACCATTACTGTGTCACATCAGCAGACACCTCAGGAACATTAACCAACCAAACAAAAAAACCCAAAAACCCCAAACAAGCAGGACAAACACAAAGGAGACAAAAAGCACGCAGCCATGTAAGCACAGGTGCTCTTGGGATAGGAAGAGAGACTGAAAGATTTGCTGAGCCATGACACTGGCTCGAAAGGAAGCTGTTTGTGCCAGCCCATCAACATCTCCATCCTTGATCTCCATGTAGATGTACCTGCAGTCGTTCCCACCAGATCTGGCGGATGATCTCACGGCGCTCTGGTACAAGTTTATACTGGATAACCTCTTCCAGCTCTGACAGCATCTGGCAGGATACCATCGCCTGAAGGAAACAATCACATTCCATCCCAATCACTACAGAACAAATCTATAATTAAGGAACAGTATTTTGGCATCAAAATCTTAAGTACATATGCTGCCCAACACGTAGAATACAGACTGCTATATCTAGACAATCTGCTGATTCAAGCTTTCTGAATGTTAATTCTTATTTCTTTGTGGGGGGAATCTCACTTCACTGCTTAATTTGTCCCAAAAGCTGCTCCTATAAAGTTATATTTCTTATCTGACGAGTCATTTAGCTTGTATGCCTGCACCGTGCTTATGTTTGATACAATTGCTACTCAGGAGTTTTATGGACTTTCTAGAGACAGTCTGAAGCAGCATTCTCTGAGGAAAAGGCTGAGAGTGAGACACTTACCCCATAGGCTCGACTGTAGCTCTCTCCTGCCATGGCAGTCAGCTCAGCGTCTAGCAGATCTCTGGCTTTGTCAATGCACTGAAACAGAACAAGATATTGGGGCAACGGTGGTATATTTTATGTTGGAACTGCTACTCATCTGTTCCATCTCATGAATAAAGCTGGCATTGTTCCCTTCTCCAACATGAACAGGGAAAAGATGTTATCAATTGACAGGAAAAAGAATTGACAGGGAAAGAGTGTCCAGGGGCAGGTGTAGGGGAACTCAAGGGGGCTTAATTTGTAACCCACACAGTCTGAAGTTTGTCTTTCTACCAAATCAAAGTTTGCAGTATTTTTAATCCTGCTGTCATTGTAGAGATCATCATTAATAACATTTAATGTAAAAGGAAGGAAGGAAAAAGAAAGGCAAATCTTAAAGGAAAGGAGATCTTAAAGGAAATGAGAAGATCACATTTTAGTGCAAGAGAGTCAGTTACAAAAAAGCCTTGAGAAATGTCTCTTGATAATATACAATGATAGAAAATAGCTTTCACTGTTTTACATAACCCAACAGGTTTTTATGAATTTTACAGGACAACAAATTCCATTTCTTTTCCTCCAACTAAGCTGTGCTCTTCAAGCATGAAATAAACTCTGCTGTGGTTCCAATCATTATATAATCTCTCATCTATATGTTTTCCTGTTCAAAATGTTAAAGGTTAATCACAAACTCTACCCTTTTGAACGCCTGGCAAAATTTACTGTGCACATCACCCAGAAATCTATGTATGGGTTTTGACAAAGCAGACTGAATTGCTCCTTTATCTAAGCTGGCAAGGCAGCACAGAATTCTCAGAAATGGTACTTGAGCTTCCTTAGAAAGTAAACAACATGCTTCACATCTACAGAGGGGGAAAATGTTGCTCTGCAAATCTGTGACAAACAAGCATACCAACATGGCTCTCTTGAAGAGACTCATCCCTTGCCTTGATTTCTCACCTCTAAGATTTAAGATTTATCACTGCTGCTAGAAAAATTCAAAGAAAAGTTCTGGTACATGAAAAAGAACACCCATGAAGAATCTCATGTGTGTCTTATGCCGTGAACACCTTTTATCAAGCAGGGCCTTGTAGAATGAAACCTCTGCTGAGATAATCCTTATGCACTGTCTAGAAAACAGACACAAAAGTAAAGAAACCTAAGAATGACTAAGGCATTTTAACAATCTACAGCACTGGACCACTACTGTCTGCACATATATTCACTGCTGTGTTTCTGGAAATACAAGAAAACTCAATCACCAAGGTCTAATACATCGAGAGAAAAAGGGTTGTTGGGCAATTCATAGATTATAGCCAACTGTTTTAGAACAGCATGTCTTTCCGTGCAGCAATATAGCCTAGTTAATCTTAAATCAGGTTTTGGGAAGCCAACAAGGAAGATAATTACCTGCTGTGCCAGTGAGAAAAGGTCCTGATGAAGAGCCAGTACAGCTCTGTAGAAAGCCCCATCGTGGGTGTCCCTTGGGATCATGCAGGTATATTCTTCCATGCTGTCCCACTGGCCTGCAGAGACACACACACCCGCACTGATACAACAGCCTTCTCTGCAGGATCAAAACAGAGCTGTGCTACAGTGCTCAGACACCAGCCACCAGGCCTGAATGCTGGGTGGTACTTCTACAGTTAAGTCTGTGTTACATACAGAAACTGTATATTTTGTACATAGTTACAGACAAGCACAAACATAGGCATTTTCCTTCTAGGCAAATTGTTATCCTCATGGAAAAGGTTCTTGCATTCCTTGTGATGAAAAGGTAAAATGCTGACATTTCCAGAATATTTGAATGAATTAGTGTCCTACAAAGCAAAAGATTGATTTTCCTCAGCAAAGGCTGGCAGACAGCTTCTCTAGTAAATAGCTGGCTATCAGGATAACTGATGTTTGGACCATTTATAGATTTATTCCACTTAAGATTGTCTGCTCAGCAGACACAACCTATCAAAATGCTCAACAGATATTGTTCTGGTTTGTAAATAAAAGTCTGCCACAAATCTGAGAAATTCCATTAATCTCATCTTAAGTCTGAGTTATGTTCAATGCAAAGCTAAGTAAAAGGGACCGGTTACGTGACTGATGACCTGCACAGAGCAGTAAGGCAGTCTCTCTGATACCTGAGACCACACTGGGAGACCTCATGTAAATGCAGGTTTTCCAAAGGGCTTCAGTGGTGAATGATGCTTACTTCATATCCCAACATAAATCATTCTGTTCTTTGATTCTGCCATTCCTTATATTTTGTAATTCTAAAGTGATTTAAAACTATCTGTGCTTCCATAACCTGTGTTGTCACACACTACCGCAGGGATACGTTACCTAGACCCCAGGCAGCAGCAGCAGCCATCCTGGCCATCTTAGCTTGAGTTTCATCATTGACCTGCGTCCACTTTTCACAGCATTGCTGGTGGAGCTGCCCCCTAAGAAAAATCCACAATTTCTGATCAGCAATTCTTCTAAGAATTCCGCTTTGGTAAACAACCACTTCCCACAGGTAAGGTGCCAGCCAGCCCCATCGTTCTTTTTACAGAGCGTGAAGAATAGGATTCTCCTCCTCTGGCCAACTCAGACATGCTAATCTGATGGCCCTATCATCAGAAAATAAATTAAAAGCACACTATGCTTTGAAAACACAAATCCAGACAACAGTTTGCATTTGTTCCTCAGCAATTAGTATTGCTAATGCCTATTTTACAAACTGAACTGTCAACTCCATTCTAAAACACAGAAAAAAAACCCCATTCCCAAGAAAACAAAACCAAACCACCACCAAAGGAGGGATGCTTAAAATTTTTTGCAAGTGTCAGTACAAAGAACATATTATCTGGATAGCTTGTATGTGGCTCCTGCTATCAAACATGTTGGATAAAAACATCACCAAGTTGGGAGACAGAGGCTAGAGAATCAATGCTGCTGTAACCTCATATGAAGACTTGTCATGGCAAGATTTCAGAGGGGATCCGAATCTTTCATCTCCAGTGGAGAGGAAGCACCAGGATTTTTTTGTATTATTTCTTTTAAATCAACTGTGAATGCTCCATTAATCAAACCAATTACTGTGGGTGTTGCAGTTCCAGAATTTCTCAGGCTGGATACTCTGTAGCAGTGGAAAAGCTGCCAACTGCGAGGGAGGCCACCTTGCCTTCTCCACTGTCATCCCCTCCCCTCCCAAAGAGGAAGATGAGTTAGTCAGACAGAACTGATGGGCTGCCACAGGCAAGAGAGTCATTCTGACAGCTTAATGGCCCAGCAGAGGAAAAAAACCACACAACAAAAACCAAATCAAATTAAAAACCAAGCTAAACTTAGCAACAGCAGTAAATCAGGACCTCATAGATGCTAATAGTACAGCTCTTGCAGACATAACCACATCAGGAGACAAATGGCTAAGAATATTTTGGCTGTACTTTCAAAATGTCACTGCACAGAGCACCGAAATAGTGCCGCTGCGTAGTATCAGCTCTAGATTAACTGTCAGATTCTGCCAAGCAGGCTCCAGCAGCACAAACACTCAAGGTGAACACTACTGAAGAATATCAGTGGCCAAACCCTGGAATTCTGAGTCTCCTGCTGCTGTTGCTATAGCCAGCTGCAGAGCAGACAGCGCTTTGCAAAGGCACTTCTGAATTGTAAAAACCATCTGCATAGAGATGGAGTGCGGTTCCACAACAGCAAGCACACGGGGCTTTGTGAGATTGTGACTGCTCTCATCAGTACAGACCACCAAAAGATGGACAAGATTTAGCACCAACAGAAGAAAAGCATCTCTTTGTCATATACTTGTCACTGATCTGTGAAGAAGCAGGAGGTTCATAGAGAATGCTTTACACAAATACATGTCCTGCTGGAGGGAGAAATTCTGTAAATCCCTGGTGGGAACTGCCTAGAAACATCCTAGAAAAGATGATTGCGAAACTCTCAGTAAGAGGATCTGTTTTTCCTGCTGAAAAAGCTACGCCCAATAGGCCTCACCCTCATCTAGAAACAAAAAGGGCAGAAAAATGCTGTCAGAATTAGGTTTCTCAAACAGCTCTGTTTCTCTGACAGCAAAGTGACTTTAGTGAAGAGGAATCTCCTTGCTGTGTGCCATCCCACGGGTTCACGTCAGGACCCATCAGGAGAGAGCTCCAGTGACATGCTAAGTTCAGTGGGAAGGCGGAACCTGGACCAAATCACCCATGCCCCTGGGTAGAACTGCATGCTACAGTGCACAGGATGCCTTCTCCAATTATCTTCTTTGAATTGAAGTGAACAGAGAGTAAAACAGAAGCCCCCAGTTAACTACCAGCTCACCCTCACAGAAACTGACTCTGATCAGCTATGTGTTGACAACATACATTTGACACGGGGTTTGAAATACCAAATGTCCACAAAGACAATGCCTAATGAATGCTAAAAAAGTGTAATAATGAAAAACTCAGCCATCTACAAGATGGGCAAAAGGGTTTTAAAGTGGCAGTAATTTATTTGGCATAATCTTACACCCAGGTGACTATTGGGAAAAAGAGAATTTCATTAACAGCTGTGCAAAAGAGTATGCATTCTGGATAGTGTAGGTCTGACCATGAATAAATAGAGAAGTTTCTCATATCTGAATCAGAGTTTAAAAAGGAGGGCCCCAACAAGCTCCTTTTCTGATTGTTTTTGACATGTGCTGCTCAGTTAATGTTTCCTGAGAGGTCCCCTCTATTTACAGTTTCTTTCTCTGTTACGAATAGGGTTGATCCAATCATAAGACAGCAGATTCTCTTTCAGAGAGACCTTACCAGATGGCCTGTCCCACAACTGTTACTGGTTCTGACTTCAGTGAACATAGGAAGAAGTCACTGGAAATACTCAAACTATTAAGTAAGCAGGAGTAAATAGGAATTCAGGCAAAAAAAATTTCACCTGGAGACAGCATGCAGAGAAGAGTTAGACACCATTTTTAAAGGCATCATTTTCCTCAATCTTCAGGCATTCCCCTCTTACCATTCACCAAGTGCTTCCAAGCAACGCATCCGTCCTAGCATCAGCTCAGGATCATCTTTGTTTGTGTCCATCTTCTTGTCGTAGGCCACCAGAGCATCTTCCCATTCATGAAGCTTTTCATACCAGGTAGCTTGAATTTCCTAAAAGAGTGTGGGGAGAATCAGAATAAACAGTGGGATTAATATTCACCTTTCCATAATAACTATACAGCTTTTCCAGAACAATTCTGCCTCTATGGTGATCATGTAGACCTTTTTTCATTCTGAATACCCTCACAGGCTTCTACAATACAGAAAAGCCTTGAGCTAGTGCGAAAACAGGAATCCTGAGTATTGCTTAACCTGCACAAAAAGGAACTGAGATTTACCAGAGGGATCAATCCAACATCATCCCCCTATTCAGTGCCACTGAAATACTAGCTCAGTAGCTGGTGCTTTTGTTTTTGGAGAGGGGGAGCGAGTGGAACAGGAAAAAGGATAAATCTATAAAATATTCCACTTCCTATTGTTGCACATTCTTGCATTTAAATAAGAACAACAGCCCTGTGTTCAGGAATGGAGTGACTAACTGGAAAAAAAAAATCCAAACCCAAAATCTGGCTACTGCTAGACCATTTATTTAATACAGCAGGTAGTATGTATTGGGGTCTAATCACAGCCCTCCCAAGAAAAGGCTGTGGTTTGTAACAAAGACTTTAAAAGCAAACCAAGCAGTGATCCTTATCAGCTGCATAAACTTTTCTTTGGTCTTTGTTTATGGATTTTGTTTCTAATTTTCAAGAAATAAAAAGCCTTAATATTTTTTCCATACTTATCTCTGCCAATGTTTTTCTGCTCAGTCCTTGGCAGCTCACGTCTTGACAAAGGCTGTAGAATAGATTCTTTTCCCAGCCCTGTGGGCAGGCTCAGTATAAACCAAGCTCCTTATGCCAGGTCTTCCACTTAGGACATTTATATACCAGCCCTTTAACTTCTCAGCGAGTCATAATATTTCAAGTAAGTTCCTGAAAGTAGAGCTCACAGCTCCTCTTAATTTCTTTTCACTGCCTGTTCTGGCAAACTCTGTGTTTTGAACCACATTTACTGCTAGAACTACATTACTGCTAAAGAGTGAGGTCAGAATTAGGTAACATAGAGCTTTGCTCAATCCACCCAAGGAATCATAAGAAGCTGTAACAAAGTTCTGAAGTGCGTACTTCTCCCAGAAAGGACTTCTTCTCCAGTCTAGGACAAAACCACACATAATCCTACACTCCACCATTTTGTGCTTATACCTGTTCCCACTTTCTAGTGGTTCCTAATAAGAGGGGTGAGTCTACTGTGCTTCCAGGGCTGCTGTACTTTTTCCCATCACTCTAACACACCACGACATATACCCAAAAAACCCCTTACAAAATCCATGAAAACATAAGACATGAAGAAGGCAGTTATCCAGCAGGACTCACCAGCTCCCCAAAGTGCTTCATGGCATATTCCAGTACCCCGGCAGCTGCTTCTGGCTGTTGCAGTTTATTGTTAATGCTGAAAAGGTAGGAAGAGAAAGACCATTTCACACAGTTGGCAATTGTTAGGGGCTGGAATGAGCTTCTGCTTGATAATACCAAGCTCTATCACTTTGAAATACCAATGGAACACCCTTCTTTGTCTTTAGAACTTTTTAGTGAATGATTAGACTATGTAAGATGCACAATGACTATATATTTGCCTGCATACTCTCTGCTTATGTTCTCAAGACTCGTTACACAAAAGTGGTTGCATATGATTATCAATTCTAAATAGCAGCCTCCATAGGGAGAATAGTGTGAAAGGCATAATTTCTCAAATAGCTGCACTTATCAAGAGCTTTACAGTACTGATTTTGCCCCCCCCCCAAAACAGACCACCAACCCCGTTAAATATGTAAATAGAGATTTTAATGCTCTGGGAAATGATCTACATCATTAGAACACTGACAAATGTCATGAGGACCATACCTGCCGACTTCCCAAAAATGTTGCAACCCTACTTTCAGTTTCACGTTTCCTATAGCATCTCAGCACCAGCACTAACCAGTACAGGCACTCTTCTTTGGCTGGTTTTCAAGAACACATCAGAAACTCCTGCCATCACAGCCAGTCCTCATCCCATACCAGTAAGGCACATCGCTTTGCAAGGCGAGTTGAATTGTGTGAAGCACAAGCAAAATAAGCTACTCGTGAGCCTGTTGCAACCCTACTTTCAGTTTCACGTTTCCTATAGCATCTCAGCACCAGCACTAACCAGTACAGGCACTCTTCTTTGGCTGGTTTTCAAGAACACATCAGAAACTCCTGCCATCACAGCCAGTCCTCATCCCATACCAGTAAGGCTTTGCAAGGCGAGTTGAATTGTGTGAAGCACAAGCAAAATAACTACTCATGAGCCTGGGTCTCCAGCTCAGTGACACGACGTACAGCCATTCTCTTAAATCATTTCTTTCTCACCTTGGTTTTGTGATCTTACTATCAGAAACGGCTCTGTCTGCACATTGGTGCTTGGTGATCAGTGCTTTGCTAAATCCCAATTTAATGAGGAAATAAAATTTTTATGAAGCTCCTGCTATTTTTATAAAGCTTATTTATGAAGGGTCTCTGGCTCATTGCTCTCCTCTTTCCCTCGTGGCGCTGGAGAACAAGAAGTGCCAAGTTGTTCAAAGCAATGCCCCAACACCTGAGCAAGATGCAACACACCCACAATCCAAAATTAAGACTTTCAATGGTCTTTGAATATGCTGCTGTGGATAAAGGCAGCTTTCACAAATGCCCCTTCTCAACTGCAGATTTTTCCCCTCGTTGAGAGGCCTGTTGATCAGTAAGAGACAAGGAAATCTACAGTATTAAAGGGAGTGCTCTGAACAGACAAAATAGGGGAAACTTTCAAATCACTGCTATATCTCTTCCATCTGTAGAAGTTTCCTTTCCTGACAACTAAAGAACCAAGCTCCCAGACACACCCTGGCAATCTGGGAAGATCAAGTAAAATACTCTTGGAAATAAGACCTCAGAATGGTTGAGCTCAAATCAGCTTTCGTTAGGGTAAGACACCGTAATTGCAGTTCAGGACGACAGGCACCCCAAAATGGGAAGCACTTGAAATACATCCACACCTTTTTTTAGCAAGACAGTGAAAGAACATCCCAGCTCCACACTTCCCCAGGGAAAGCCAGGCAGCAGTGCCTCATAAAAGTGATAAATGGCTGTCACATTTCATATCCTGATGATTTAAAGAGCCATTGGCAGACACATCACTTCCAGCATGTCAGACAGTTAATTACTTCCAACTTATCTTTCTTGTCAATGCTTCCTGACAAAATTGGCCATTATCTTTTATTCTTCAACAATTAGCACTGCTCTTCTGCTGATGGTCCCTGGTGCACTCAATTATTCTTTTTTTGTTTCTCTCTTTCCAAAGTAGAATTAAATATGTCAAAGCTGCCTATGGCTAGCTTTAAGCAAAGGAAGGGGAAAGAAGGGAAGGGAAAGGAGAAAGGCTTTGATTTAAAAGAACACACAGCAGTAAATAGAACATTGTGTTGGCATTATTAATCATAAATTATTCTATTGTAACAAATGATCTAGCCCACACCGTGAGTAAAGACAGGTGATTTTGTGGACCAGGATAAGCCATGACTGGGAAATCTCCTGTCAATTATTTAATGTACCACACTAAAATAATATATACACAAAATAGGGGTGGGATGAGGAAGAAGCAACAGCATTCACTGCTTTGGCAGAAACAGACCTAACTACAGAGCAGCACAATTGCCAGGAAGAGTACAAAAATGCCCCCAAAGCAAGACTTGTGCATCAGGGTGGGCTTTATTAATACGGCTGAACATTCACTAACTTATTTCTTCTGAGTAATAAAACCTTAGTAATCACTGCATCATTTTGCTATTCAGTTTTACAGGTTAAGGGAAACACTGTTATGTGTGGATTAAGTTCTAATGTTGTGTTTTAGAGGGGGTTTTTGGTTTGTTTTGAAAGACCTCAGATTTCTTTTTCTCATAATACTGGATTCAGTGTGCTCTGATTGCTGGAGGTGTAGTGACAGCTCCCAAAAATCCCTACTACTGCAGCTGACTGCAGTATGTTCTTAACAGACCCACAACTCTCTGCATCCAGATTCTCTGGGAGTGGGCCTGTACATTGTACTTCTCTTGGAAAAGCACTTCCACATGGAGCCCTGTTAACACCTTCAAAATACACATTTAGAAATCACCCTCCCGTTAAGGCATTGCCCCTCTCCCTGCAGATCTGATGAGGTTTGTGCTCGGGTGGAATCTTCTCGAATTTTCTAACACTCTGGAAGCACCACAGAGCTGTTCTAGTTATTGTGCTGGAGACCAGACAGAAGGACCAACGCTACAGAAAAGCATCCAGGCACACAGAAGAGGCCCCAAAGGGCTGATATTCCAGCCAGGCAGGGTTGCCAGGGGGTTTTAGTCACAGTGTTGGTGCTGGAAATCAGGGCAGTTTACTGGATTAGGACTGGGGGGATAGATTTCTCCTTCTATCTGGAAAAAGATAACTACAAAATCTTTCTGGATTAAAGGAGAAGGTGGGAAAACATCTCTCAAGATAGAACCAATGCTGCTGGCTAACTCAGCAGACAGAAACTTAAGTCTTTGTTTACTGGGTGGTGTCCTTGCAGTTGTTCCTAATTCAGGATAATATGAAGTTAATATTAAGGTGAAGATCAGTTGTTCTCCATATCCACTGAGGATAAAACATATTTATCTGTTCATTTTTGTTTAGAAGCTAGAAAAATGTCACCACTACCACCTACTTTACTTGAAGGCTCAGCAGCAGGGCGTAAAAGAAGACTAATTTATCTCCTTCCTTGGAGGTTTTTAGATATAAGTTTGGTACATCACAGGTTACAGATGCCATCTTTCAGGAAACGCCTAAATATTCAGCTCTGCTGCCTGGTATACTTTGAACTAATGCACTAATTTCACTCTTTAATACCCACCATTTAATTTCACATTCTATGCAATAAAAAAGTGATTCGAAAATACAACAAAACAAAATAAGAACGATCCTTATACTTTCCCTCAAAATGAGGATTAATCAGTTGCAAAACTCATTCCATCCATGAAGTTTTGTATGAGTTTGGCTCACCTGGACTCACTGCCCAATTACAGAATGCAGCACAGCAGAAGTAAAATCGATGTCAATCACAAAAAGAAGAGCATTAATTCCTATATTCCAAGTGCACAATCTCCAGCAGCTGTAAGGGGCAGCTGGATAAGGAAATGAGCCTGGCACAGTTAAATCCAAGATTATAGAGAATTCCTACCCTCTCCCATTTATTAATTAATATCTGTACTGCAGCCAGGATAATATTCAGTCCTCCTGTCCCACCCTTACCTATTTGTGGCACTTGATCACGATGAGTGGGATATTAAAATGACAAGTCTTCTGACGAAAAAAAGTTTGTCGAGATGGAATAACATCGTAATTGGAAAAAGTGACTACCCTTGGCAAACTCCCTGACATAAAAATCTTGGTCAAAAATCTCAAATCTTTGAATTTTATTAGTAGTGGAATGTTACATAAACCTACTATTTGATTAAGGCATCCAATAAAAATGCAAGCGCAAAGGACTAAAATGTAGCACATTGAGCTAGAATCACAAAAAAACACTATTTAAGAGAAATATACTCCTATTGCTTATATATTTTAGAGGGAATTTAAACAGAAAGCAGACATGAATTGGGAATGAAAAACAACTTTACTGTCTTCAGCAGGAAGAGCACTCAAATGATGGACTTTTCGACAAACCCCGGGTATAAATGTCTAATGTTTACTAGAAATATACTCTTTTATACAGTCCTGGGAGCAGCCCAGTCTTCCATTACCTTTGAGGGTCTCTAACAATATTCTCTGTCACTCAAAGTATATTAAATTTTCAAGAACTCAGAAGCAAGAGACTGGACCCTTCCCCATCTTCCCATAAAAATGAAAAACTTTCTTTTAACACAGCTTTTTCAGGAGGTCCCAAGCCTGTCTGTGAGGGAACACACACATTTCCTATTGCCAGAAAGCATCTTAAAACTTGGTAAAGAAACCTTATTTTTGCAATAAAGCAGTTTGCGTGCAAAGTCTAAACATGCCAAACTCTTTTATTTTGGTCTCCCCAAGTTTGTTTAGAAAGCTCCTTCATGTAACAGATTTTACCACCCTAAGTCAAGCCTGTTTTTCCTTCTGAAGAAGTGCTGAGACCTTGCTTCTGGGATTAGAAGTGGAAGGCACTGCTACTTTGTGGAGACTTTGGGGAACAGATAATCCTCTGGCAAAGGGAATTGGCTTTGTTGGCCACTTTCCCCAATTCTACAGTTTTATTTGTGTTCAGGCATCCCTGAATCCTTGATTCAACAAACCTTGGAAAGCAACCAACTGCCCCCCAAACAACTTTAAAAACCAATGCATTTCCATCATGCCACTAAAAATTATTCCCATGCTGGGAACAAATAAATTTGAGAAACCAATACCAGCAGAGAGCTGCTTTCAATAAACTGTTGTGATGATTGACTGCTTGCAGGCCAGAGAAGCAGCCCCTTCAGCTTTTCAGCAAGGGCACACCACATTGCTCACAGGCATTATAATTGGTCAAATTCCCAATCTTGATATAAATGCTTGCAAATCAAATGAAAACATTCACGAGCTTTGAAAGGAAAAGCAGTGAAAACCGTTACAATAAAATTCTTAGCCAGCCCTGTGGCTCAGGCTGAAAAGGTTTTGTATCCCCGATTCTATAACTGGATTCACTGCAGGCAGAAAAGAAAAAAAAAAAGCCAAGGAAAATATTTAGCTGAAAAAGGTGAGATGCAGAGCCAGAGTCTTTGTGCATTGGTTATGCAAAGAAAGGATATATTAAATTAAAAAAAAGAAGTCACAAATGATTGTTGGAAGCATCCGTGTTTTGTTTCCTATCAGGCCCTTTCACTTTTCCATCTGTTCCTGTCTAACTTCAAAGATTTACAATAATTATTTGCTGTAGACAGAAATTTTATTTGCCTTTACTAGGGATGGAGTCATTACTGTAAAACTATAGCAGGGTGAATGTCAGAACATCCATAAGCATCTCCAGAGCCAGAGGTGAACAGTTTCACACCTCCTGGGAAGGGAAAGGAGCATTTCAGAGAGCTTCAACAAGCGTGGGCTCCTGCGATCCACCAGAGCCTTTGCCATCTCAGCAAGCACCAGGAATGTGAGACTCTAAGCATTTGCCGGATGCATGTTAAGGGTTCTGCAATAACTGGCTACCAAATAAATAGCCACAGGGCACTGAGCTTTTCTTCTTGACTCGGCTTCACATACACCTGCCAGAACAGCTTCCCAGAGAAGGCAGTCATTTAAACCCATCACTGATTTAATCTGGCCCTCCAGGGACAAGAGATCTCTGGTTCCAATCAAGTAATACTAATAGACTTGAATTTGGTAGCATCAACCAACATTAGACGTGGGATACATACTAACTGCAACCATATTTAGACTCAGTTCTCCAAACCACTTCAAAACCACATTGCTAATGAAGTTAAAAAGCATTTGCCTCATGTTCTTGACTTCAGGATCTCAGCTTTTTAGCTTCCATATACAAAATATAACAGAAGAAAACTATGGCAATGGACTTCAGACCAAATGATACTGGGTTTCTCTGTCAGCATTGGGGAAAAGAAAAATAGGACTCTAATCACAGAACTAATTTCTCCCTAGCTATGCCCAAAACATAACAGGATCCTGAGTTCAAATTGTAAGTACAGCAGTGTGTAACAGCAGAACCATTTCCTACAGAATGTCAGCTTCTACAGCTGATCCAACCTGGCAATGACTGGCATCACTGCAATTGACTACACTCAGCTCTCTGTGCAACAAGGAAAGACTCATCTTTCAAATACTCATAAAGAAGTCAAATTCCATTAAGGCTGAGGTCCCTGCCAAGGGAGATCTGTCTGCCCAAATCTCTCTTAATGCTTCCTCAAAAGTAATGACAGATGGGAAGATTTGTGCTCTTTTCCATTCCTGCATAATATGTCTGTTGTCACCCCCTTATGCAGAACAAAGTGAGAGAACAAAGAAGTATTATCTCTGTTTTAAAACAGGTAAATCAAAGTATGCAAAAAAAAAAAAAAAAAAAAAAAAAAAATGTGTTGCTCAACAAGCGTGGGCTCCTGCGATCCACCAGAGCCTTTGCCATCTCAGCAAGCACCAGGAATGTGAGACTCTAAGCATTTGCCGGATGCATGTTAAGGGTTCTGCAATAACTGGCTACCAAATAAATAGCCACAGGGCACTGAGCTTTTCTTCTTGACTCGGCTTCACATACACCTGCCAGAACAGCTTCCCAGAGAAGGCAGTCATTTAAACCCATCACTGATTTAATCTGGCCCTCCAGGGACAAGAGATCTCTGGTTCCAATCAAGTAATACTAATAGACTTGAATTTGGTAGCATCAACCAACATTAGACGTGGGATACATACTAACTGCAACCATATTTAGACTCAGTTCTCCAAACCACTTCAAAACCACATTGCTAATGAAGTTAAAAAGCATTTGCCTCATGTTCTTGACTTCAGGATCTCAGCTTTTTAGCTTCCATATACAAAATATAACAGAAGAAAACTATGGCAATGGACTTCAGACCAAATGATACTGGGTTTCTCTGTCAGCATTGGGGAAAAGAAAAATAGGACTCTAATCACAGAACTAATTTCTCCCTAGCTATGCCCAAAACATAACAGGATCCTGAGTTCAAATTGTAAGTACAGCAGTGTGTAACAGCAGAACCATTTCCTACAGAATGTCAGCTTCTACAGCTGATCCAACCTGGCAATGACTGGCATCACTGCAATTGACTACACTCAGCTCTCTGTGCAACAAGGAAAGACTCATCTTTCAAATACTCATAAAGAAGTCAAATTCCATTAAGGCTGAGGTCCCTGCCAAGGGAGATCTGTCTGCCCAAATCTCTCTTAATGCTTCCTCAAAAGTAATGACAGATGGGAAGATTTGTGCTCTTTTCCATTCCTGCATAATATGTCTGTTGTCACCCCCTTATGCAGAACAAAGTGAGAGAACAAAGAAGTATTATCTCTGTTTTAAAACAGGTAAATCAAAGTATAAAAAAAAAAAAAAAAAAAAAGAAAAAGATTGCTTGCATTATGAGACAAATCAGAGACTGAACCCAAAATAAAACCCTGGCTGTCTCACTTCCAATTAAATACTCCAGTTTAGAGATGGGATTTGGAGGCCTTTTTGTGCTGTTTTGTAATATCTGTGTGCAACAAAGAGGCTGGCTGCATCCTGGATCCTTCCAAAATTTGTATCAAGAGGGTATGCATGACCCTAAGAGTGGCTTCCCTCTTCCACATCTGCCCTTCGTGATGTCTGTGTGTGAAATTTGAAAATCAGACTGTACAAGACAGATAAGAGAGTTGTGGTGAGTGATAGCAGCAGCAGAATGGATCAAAGTCCTATGTAACACAGTGGGGGTGTTAGCAGGGTGGCTTTTTGGGGTGGAGAAGCCAGAGTCTGGCCTGTCCTATTCTTTGTTCCAACTTCGACAAAAACACATTTCTCATCACAGGAAGGCTGAGAAGAATTTGCCCCTGGGAATGGCAGAAGCTCCAGCTGGAAGAGGGCTCAGACAGGATTAGAGGCAGAACAAAAAGGTCAGGCTTTCATCCGTGTGCAGTGGCACTTCTGGTCTGAAGTATAAAAAGCAATTTTGCTATGGAAGGTTTCTGGAATGTCCATGACAAAAATGTGACTGAAGCTTATGGTCTGCTGTGGAGGTATCCTCAGTACGTTAATCAAATCATAATTGCATATCTCTGGCAACATCTGAGGTCACCAGTCCCACACAGTACCTCACCAGCTGATATTACAGTGGTTTCTGCCTGAAGTACAGCCCACAGGCACCCACAGCTAAACTCAAGACATTCACGCTGCCTGTTTGGAGACCTCCAATTCTGACCTCCTCTAAAAGATCCCCTCTTCCTCTTCTAAGAAAATTCAGGTTTATGAAACATCTGAATCCATGTTCCACCCTTTCAGTGCTTTGGTGCTTTCATCCTCCTAAATCTTTCCATCCCGTGGGGCCTCTCATTACAGTTCTGCAGAAGACTTACCACCCAGCTGTGGTGAGAACCAGAGGCAGAAACAAAGCATCTAGCAACCAGTGTAACAAAGCTAAGGAGGAAGAGAAACTGCACCAACAAGAAATGGTGCTTCCTATTTCTCTACAAGTGAATGTCAGATCAGCAAGGCTTTTCTAATCTTTTCTAATTAAGCAGAAATCCTGCAGCCGCCTTGGATCAGCCAAAGCGGCCTAGATGGGATCGCATGTCTCAGTTGGGTTTCTCCTCATTTTCTTTGTAAAAGGAGCAAGATTAGCTTTCTTGGACACCAAGAAGCTTTCATGGCATTTACCCCAGAAGAAGATACATGAGCCATTTACTCCTTCATTGCTTCTTCTCTCTGTCAGTTACCAGAATCTCTGCAGGGAGATGCAAGAACCCACATGTCGGGCAAATACAGGGCAGCTGGCCTGGGGAGAAACACCTTATCCCTTATCCATAAGGATCTAGAACAAAAGTTGCAGATCCTTTTGCACAAGGCTGCATCATTGCTGAAATGGTTCTACTTTGGGATCAAACAAGTATAATCAACTCTTGAACTGTTAAAAGATACAAGAGAGGAGACTGGAAGTCGCTATCTCAGCGAGTTGATACTTGACCTATACCCTATCTAAAGATTGAAAGTTTACTCTTAAACCTACACTTTATTTAACTGTGGACATTTTAATTACCAATAGATTTTCCTTTCCTAAAAACCTGTTAGTAAACTGGCCTCCACAATACTTAAGTCTGACAGATCCCATTGACTGTAAGAAAAAATATCATCAATTTTAAGTACAGTATCGTTCAGCATTACCTACTGTCCTTTCACTTGTCCACTATAACTAAAGAGAGGCATGGGTTTTGAGTTAAATGTTTTGCAGAATTCTTTCTATCCCATCCTCAGATATCCCATCTCTGAAAAGAACAGCACTGAATGCTACAAAACAAATAGTGCAGAGACACCAGTGTCCAGTGAGAGGAGGATTAGATGCTGAACTGATGAATTTGCTGAAGTATTTTCTACATTAATAAAGACTGCAAGCATAGAGTTATCCCCTACAACTTCTGGGAAATGCATAAATGGGACTTGTTGCAGCAAGGGCTACCTGCTAAGGAGTTACCTTCCTCGAACTTTTATAAACTCATCCTGTTTGGCCAGCCTTTTCACGCTCTGGACCTCTAATACTCTTAAGCTATTGAGTGCCAGAATTAGTCACCAAGAGGGCTACAATCCAATAGGCAGTAATTGCTGGAAACTCTCCTCATTTCCTAGTCCTCTCTAACAGCCCTTCGAGACAGAACCGAGTGAACTCTTTCCTGCTCTCCCCAATCTTTCTTGGCTGAAAACTCTTCCAGTTTCACCCTGTAAACACCTGATATGAACAGATGAACTGGGAGGGGCCAGAAAGCTTTTCAGGGGGGTGGAGGTAAACAGAAAAATAGTATATAAGATGCTTTGAGACAGACTTCCAAAGTGCATAGATTCTGACAGGAGGGGTCTGGAAAAAAAAAAAAAAAGCTACTTCTTCAGGCTCCACCTTCAGAGCCTCACTTCATTGGAAGACAGCAAGGTACCAGTCTGCTGCAGTACTTGCAGAAAGTTTCCTACCTACCCCAGCTGCATTCAGACTACCCGCAGTCAGCTGGAAGCTTTCTGTTGCTGTAAGCAAAAATGCCAGCAAGATCCACAGCTCAGCTGGCATGGCTCTGCATTGTCACTGCCTCCGTGGCCATCTACCCAGCGCTGCTGCAGAAGCCTCCGAAAAGGAGAACGCTCAATGGGAACGCACAGCCCAGGATGCCGGGCTGCTGCGACGAGATTAAGGACCTCAAACTGCAAGTCGCCAACCTGAGCCGAATGCTGCAGGAGCTGAGCAAGAAGCAGGAGGGCGACTGGGTGAACGTGGTGATGCAGGTGATGGAGCTGGAAGGGAGCACCAAGCAGATGGAGTCCCGCCTCATCGATGCCGAGAGCAAGTACTCCGAAATGAACAACCAGATAGATATCATGCAACTCCAGGCAGCTCAGACGGTCACACAAACTTCCGCTGGTAAGGAAGGAGTCACCAGGCTCCCAGATACACCTCTTAATGCCCAAAACAAACTAATGACTAGTTTTTAATGCTAGCATGTCCCACTAATGTGATTAGCAAGTATGCACTCTGAATACTTCTGCTTAAAGTACTTCTGTAGGCAGGCGATCCTGAGAAAAACAGTTTGAATTCATCTGTCAAAACTCCAAAGATCCAGCTGTAGTCTGTATGTCTGTTATCAGGTAGTGGAAAAACCAAACAGGTACTGTATTTGTAGTGAGGAATTCAGTCTAATATTTTGGATTGGTACCATAGTGCTTAAAAAATAAAAAGAAACGGAGCTGGGTTCATCAGGGAATGGCTCTGGCAGTGATAAGCTCCAAGTTTACAGTGCTGACAGGGGACTAGGAGTTGGTAAAACAGTTAGAAACTCTCTCCAAGCATTACCAGAGACTTGTAATTGTATCTTTATGACAATCTCTGAACCAGAATAAAAGAGTAATCCATTATTTGAATGATAATTGTCAAAAATTCAAGGCTGCAGATGATGCAAGATGCAAACTGTGATATAAGCCTGGCCAGAACACAGTTAAATTGTTCAAAATTCTCTCTTCCCTGAGGGAAAATTTCACTGCACACAGTGATTGCACAGGCCTGTACTAAACGTGGAATGCAAGCACATTTTGTAGGTCAGCTACCTGTGAAGCCACTTCTTCTAGAAGAAAGTGACATTCTTGTTCACATAACATGAAATTTACTGCAACAAGCTTAAAACGTCCTTAAAAAAGACTGTGCTGTTGTCTGGGATGACTGGCTTTGCCAAAAGACTTCGCTTGGATTTTTTTTGTTAAATGCATAGGAAAAATGTCTAAATCTGTTTACTAAATTCTTCTTACAAAAAGTTTCACTTGGCTAGTTTTGACACACCACTGTTTACAGTGGGTCTTAAACAAAAAATTTACCATCACATATCTCTTTGGAGCTGTAATAAAGGTTCAGAAAAAATACAATAATATACTGGCTGGCCCAGAAGGTTATTTAAAACAGACACATCTCACCTCACCAGGGAAGAGACATTTAGTCTGTACTAAATTAAAAACTGTCAGAATGGATAAAGCCTTGCTTCGTTTATCTTCCTCAGAAGAGTAGCCATGTGTTTTACGATCTTCAAGCCAGCTCCTGCACAGGGAGAAAAGGGGACTTGCAGAGACTGACAGATTGACCGCAGCTCAAAGCCATCACCTCTGTCACAGGCTCCAGCACAAAAAGTGCTGAGCAAATACACCTCGTGTGCAGACCTGTGCGAGGACACTATCCAAACAGGCACCTGGCAGCAGGCCCAGCCGTTCTACCAGATAAGCCATATTATTTGGGAGTAGACAGCAAGTATCTATACCTTTTTCCCTTCCAGCACAGACGTACACAGTCCCAACGTGAAGAGAACACATTCCTCTTTGGATAGGAAAGGTTAAAAACCAAAAACTAACCAAGAAGGAAAGAAAACATCACAGTCCCAGTGTCACCACCTCTTTTTTCAATGCATGTGTACATGAGAACGGGACCATTTCGAGAAAACATTAGACTTGGGGAAGTCTTCTTCCCTTAATTACTCCTTGTACTACAAACTAAGCTTTACAGAAACCGCACTTGGAGAGTTGTTGTTTTTGCTGTTCGTATTCTTACTTTGTGGTTCTGATTCAAGTAGATGCTGTCTATGACTGCTCGTCGCTTTACCAGAGGAACTACCGCATCTCTGGCGTTTACAAGTTGCCTCCTGATGAATTTCTGGGGAGTCCAGATCTGGAGGTAAGGATGTCACGTACACAATGTATATGACAAGTCTTTTCAAATATAATCAAGAAATACTTATCCATCACAGAGATGAGAAGAGCACATACTGAGTTATGATACCCTCCACTTTAGGCAAACTTCAAGGAAGGAAAGAGGGAAAACAGAAAATGAGTTCATTTAATTTCTTCCATTACTTAAACAATATAGGAATTTCTTCAAGCTGCAAGATCTGGAGCAGCATCTTGTCCTGTGTTAGGAGAACTGAGCCTTCCTAAGTTTACTTCACAAGTAAACACTACCTTTTTTTCCTGTTCTAGGTGTTCTGTGACATGGAGACAGATGGAGGTGGCTGGACTCTCATCCAAAGACGTAAAGTTGGTTTGACATCTTTCAATAGGGACTGGAAACAATACAGGGAAGGATTTGGCAATATTCGGGGAGATTTCTGGCTGGGAAATGAGAATATCTACCGACTTTCGAGACGCCCCACCGTTCTGCGAGTGGAGTTGGAGGTAATTAATAAGCTCTCAATTTCAGCAGCAAAAGGGTTTTTGTACAAAGTGATTCTCTAGTGGCAGATACCATCTCCTATCTCTATAGGAGGCCCAAAGAATTTGCATGCTTTAATTACAAGAGAAGGATGGACCTAGTGATACATTCAAGGACAAGACAGAATTATGTTATACAGCACACAAAGTTAGTAGGACATCCTTCTGTCTGCACACAGATTGTGTCTTAGGGAGTGTTTGGGGCTCTAGACAATCCTGTGGAACCCTCTGCAGACAGAGATCAAACTGCTGACCTCAGATTTAAAGATTCACAGAGATGCCTCAGTTTTAGAGACTCAGAGTCTTCTCCTTTTGCAGAACTTCTTTACAGCCTGTGTACAAAAGAGTTTGCATTGTATTACCCCAAAACAGTTTCTATGGTCTACTAAAGGCTCGCGTTCGACTTAGACTAGTTGACAGCTCATAAAATAGCTTTGAGGGATGGGATATGTATAAAGGAAAAAGTGAGCTGAAAGGCTTTATATCTAAAAATCACTTTTCAGAAAGGAAAAAAATCCTTGGTGCAGCACACTGAGACAAGGAAGCTGAATGCAAGAGCTGTGCACCAGGTTTCCAAACATATTGTTTAATACCAGTGCAAATAAGACTTGGAAATATGAAACTGGAAAGTTTCTTTGACTTAACAGATAAGTTTCTGCAGTCTGAGGCAGAAAAAACCTCATAAAAACTATAGGGCTGAGAAAAGCTATATGACATACAGTGTATATAGCCATAGCTGGTGAAGCCTTTCCATAACCATTCTAAAAGGACCTATTTCATTGTTCCGTGGCAGGACTGGGAAGGTAACATACGCTACGCGCAATATAACCAATTCACCCTGAGCAATGAGATCAATAGCTACCGGCTTTTCGTGGGGAACTACACTGGCAACACAGGGCGTGATTCCCTGAGGTACCACAACAACACAGCCTTCAGCACGAAGGACAAGGACAATGACAAGTGCGTGGACGACTGTGCCCAGTTCCGTAAAGGTAAAACACACAGAAACGTCTCCCTGTCCTGAGAGAGCTGCCCGGGCCATGTGAAGAGAGCCCAAAACTCCCTCTTTCCAAGTAATTAGTAAATAGCACCTGGATGGCAAATGAAGGGAGAGGTGACCAGTTCTGGAATACAGACTATCTCAGCTGCTGATGCAATTCAGTGATGCAGGAAGTTATTCCTGTATATAAGGTTTTTATTTTTTTATTATATTTTTATGAGGTTTCAAGTTCTAGCATTAGGGACTTGTAATTATTCTCCTATATTATTATCCTACATGCACCTCAACGTTCAACCTGAATTCTAACCTTTATTCCTACTCTATTAAGAGCCTCTAATGAGGTTACTCTCTTCATTCAATTTATTATCTTTATATGAGGTCTGTCACAAAGATAATTGTCTTCACTGTGTCTTGCCCTTTATTTTTCATTTCCCTGTTGTGCCCCCACATGACATGCAAATAAGATTGTTGATATCAGTCTCAATAAAGTAATGCAGCTTATTTGCAGAGTCCAGAAACCTTTTAAATGCCTTAAGATGCCCTCCCTAAGAACCCAGATCCGTTTCCTATGCAAACTCTCAGAGACAGAAACATTGACGAGGAAATATTCTAAGAGAAATGAGAAATAGACTGGAAAGCTACCAGACTAATTTGACCATGTAAACCATTTATGTATTTAGTATTTGTGTCTTTATTTGGTATCTATGTTTTGAATTTACCTGCAATCCCAGCTATTAGGGCCATAGGCTCCAGGGATTAAATGCTGCATTCTGGTCACTCTCCCTCAGGAAAGAGCAATAATTCTTATTATTAATACAAAACATACCTAATTTATGTAAATGGCTCACCAGGAATATATTAATTTGTTTTCTGAAAAGGTGGATATTGGTATAACTGCTGCACAGACTCCAATCTGAACGGGGTTTACTACCGCAAAGGAGAACACACCAAGAACATGGATGGCATCACCTGGTACGGGTGGCACGGATCGACCTATTCATTGAAGAGAGTTGAGATGAAGATCCGCCCAGAGGATTTCAAACCATAGAGGGAACCAATATTTGATTGTACAGCTACATGATGCCACTGCACAGAAGGTGGGCAACGGACAGCTCAAAATCAGCCAAATAATTATTCATTTCATCAAATACTTGCAGCAGCTACACACTGTCTAGCTACACACACAAACACCAAGGCACTCTACACACCAGCCACAGCCACTAGTGTTATCAGGACTCAAACTTACTTCTTCCTCTTAAGACTCTTTCCAAAGGGAAAAAATACTGTGTTGGAATAGATTAGACAGAAGGCACTTACAGCACCTTCAGAAAACCTACTGGTGTGTTCTCACTAGCATTGTGACTAGTGGGTTGCCTTAGTATTAACCAACTAGGCAGGGACTGAAAAAAGAAAGCCTCCTGGTTGCCTTTCCCTCAGCACCTAGAGTAAGCCTTGCTGAGTAACTTCTTCCAAGAGGGACTCCAATCACACACACAAAAAAGACATCCTAATTTCAAACCAGAAGAATTGGTCAGAAGTGTCCTTCATGCACCTTTCTTCAGTGTATAGTAACTGGCTTACTTTCCCACAGAGGAAAAAAATACAGCTCCAAAATTTTGGATTAATTAGTATTGTCCAAGTTCTCTCCTGAAGCTTTTCTGCCAACTCCTGCTGCTGCCTCAAGTCAGTCCCCCCCAGGGGGCTGCACCCAGCAGAGAGTAACCCTGGAGGAAGGATTTGTCCCATATGCTCTGCGATGTTTATTCCTATCCACAGATCACCTAAAGGTTGATAAACTAGAAAGCAACTTTCTGGGCTGCCACCAAATTATGTTCAGGTTAGAATATAAGCATGCTTTATGTCAATAGGATTAAGAGAGAAGAGCAAGTCAGAAAAAAGATCCAAGCCTACCCAAAAAACCTCAATTCCAACACTTAAAACCACTGTATCCACGAGCAAAACACTAGTACACGCCGGAGAATCCATAAGGGCCAAAAGTTTTTAAAATATAAGGGAATGTTTGCTAGTGTACTCTGCTGAACAATATTAAAATCTATTCTGAAAAATACCCCAATTACAAGTTACCTAGAGATATTATTTCAAAGATCAGTATGTTTCTCCCTTACATAACACAGTGTTAAAACATACAGTTAAAGAAAGAGACTCTTCATTTATCCATACTGTTGTTTGAATTTGTTGGAAAAGATAGTTATAGTTAATATATCTATTTTTATTCTCCTTAAAGAGAGTTTGAATCTAATTTAAATTGTTCAGTCTTGTGTGAAATGGGAGATAAAGCCATCTCGGGAATTGCCTTACAGATGTTTGACTATTCATACTGTAAATTTCAACTGTGTGGAACTATAGTTGGAACTATTTTAACTGTGGTCTATAAGATGGATTTTTAAAGTTTTCTAAACTTTTTCATTTCTAATAAATTGTCTTCCCTTTTTAATCTTGCTTTACTTCAAGTCTTTGCTCCTTAACTTGCTTCTTGATACAAAAAGAAACAGCTGCACAAGTAACTGAGGCCAGGAAAGGGAATACACCGAATTCTACCTTTTCCTCAGAAAAACGAGAGAACAAAATATGAAAGAATAGAAGAGGGGAAAAACACGGGAAACCACAACACCAAGGAGGGCTGAGAAACTCACTGCATACAGACAAAGCCCAACCAAAATCAATTTTTACATTTTAAATGTTAAGAGTTAACATTTCTGTGATATGAAACTGAGATTCACATTTTAAAACACGTAGTTTAGTGCCAAATCCTGTGCAGGTATTTCAGCCTGACATCTGTCTTGTTGACAAAGCTCAAGAAACAATACACTCTTGTTATAGTATCTTCTATTTGACATATGAAGAATGAGATCTATCTAAGCTAAGTGTGCAGAATTTGATGAGAAAGTTTAATTAAGAACGTCAGCTTCTCTCTCATCTAACTTAACAGTCACTCCACGACTTCCCATATTGAACTCAAAGGGTGAGAGGTGGAAATCAGAAGACTCCATTTTTTCCTGTACAGTTTCCCACAGCTTCTATCACAATTTTAACCACATAATAGCAGGGCAGAACTCAGCAGCGAGGAGTGTATGCCTGCAAGCTACTCAGTAAGCCTACAACAGTGTCTTATGGCAGAGAGTGAAATCCTAAGAATGGTCTAGATTCATCCTAAGGGTATCCTGAACTGGGTACCAATGCAAGAGCAGAAGTCTCATCAGTTGTGGTCCTACCTGATGAGAGACTCTAGAATGGCCGGGGTGGGACCTTTCTGAAATTCCAGCTCTTTGTAGTGAAGGGCCTTGGCGTACGCTCGACATTTTGCAGCTCTTTCTCCAAGGAGGACAATGCCATTATCATCTCTCAAAGGCAGTGGACCCTGGGGAGAAGCACACATCCAAAACAGGATGAGTATAAAAAAGAAGTATGCATGGACTCTTCATACCCTTTCCGTAGATCAGACATCACCCAGCTTGCCCACACTAGAAAAGAGTTGTTTAACTGCATCTCTACCTTGTCACTGTGCTCCATGAATTCTGCCAAGTTCAGCAGTGTCTGAGTGACCTCTGCAATGTCCTGAGAAGTCAGGGCCAATTCAATGCTTCGGATCAGCTCATCCTGCTGGTCTTCATTCAGTTCAGACCAGCACGAAACGAAAGCAGCATTGAAGAGATCTCTGAGGAGGAAAATAAAAGAGAGTGAGAGGTGGGGATTCATTATTCATGAGAAAAAACCTATTTGACAGTGAACTTGCCTTCTTATTCAGAGAAAGAGTACTACAAATTACATTGATGTCTGCCTGCAATAATTTCCAATTAGCTTTTACAAAGCTGTACCAAATACTTAACGAAACCTGGAATTTAAAAAATATATAATAGGATGAGATACTACAATAGCAGAAATATTGTCCTTTCATGTCCTAGCAAGTATTTTTGGCTAGAACAAGCTCTTCATAGCAGCAAGGATGCTCTTCTCCTCTGCTATGAAGAACCAGGTCTAGTCTGTCTCAGATGACCAGTGAATGCAGTGAAAGAGCTGATCGTACGTTTCTCTGGACACACATGCTGCAACACTTGTCTTTTCTGTGCTTCCTAAAGGACTGCAACAGCTGGAGTTTGCATTACTGGCAAAGCTTGAGAAGGAGAAAAAGTGATGAAAAACAGATACAGTGACAGCCCTTGTCACCACCAGTATTGAGGAGAAATACTGTGGGGTGGGTTTAGGACGAGTGGAGCATCCGTGGGGGACACCAGTGTTACCTCTGCCTGCCTGGGAATTGCTGACTTTTCAGCAAGCTGTTTGCCCTTCTGTTTCAAAAGCGATAAAACTCACATTACGACAAAATTAAACCAGGAATGAACACTTCTCTAACAGCACTAGTCAGATTCATATGCACAGAGATGACAAGTGTATATCATCACTAAGAGATAAACTGGCAACTGCTTACAGAAACTCACAAGTTTCTCCAGACATCTGGGTTGCATAAGAAATAAAGCACTGTGACTTATCCCACTCAGGCATTTTTATTCACCCACAGTAGATCCTTGAAACGATTTAACACTCCGCTGTTTTTCCAGCTTTGCTTTTATGTGCCTTATGTTATTCCTAGACTAATATACAGAATTCCACTGAAAGATTTTGTGCACACCATGGAGCAGCCAAGTGGGAAGAGTGGAAATGAAATCAAGTTGCCAGCTATTTGATTTGTCCCAAAGCAGGAACTATCTCTATTTATGGAACCTAGGAGCTTTTAAGTAACTTTGTTTTTCCTTATAATATCTGGCTTGCATCTGCAATTTCAAGTGATCTGAAAAAAACAGAATTACTCTACCGAGCCATGGGATTATATGCCTGAGCCAGGGCCCAGCATGAGCGCAAGGATGGTGAGGAGGAATCTTTCAGTAGCTCCAAACTCAGTCTTCTTAACCACTCCAACCAGTCATCTTTGGAAACTCTTCTTGCCGCTCCCCAGGCCTGCAGTAAAAAGCACAATTCAACTACCAAATGAAGCACTAACCAAAAGCAGAAGAAATCCATCAGCAGGCAGCATTACTTCTTTACAGCTCCAAATCACATTGCTGAGATTCCCTTTACAATTCCCTGAAATCCATTACTGTTACCAGATAATTTGCAGCACTTCAGTCTCATTTCTAAGAAATCTTCCCTAAGCGCATTCCTGTCATGAAGTGCCAAGTATTTAACATGAATAATTCCTTCCTTACAAAAATACATCAAGAGCTGAAGCCACTGTTGAAACATCAGCTTAAAAATACTTAATGAGTTTAGAATTACCTTTTTAAGTCCAGCATTTTCAAACCAATCCATCCCTCTACTCAGCCTACTGATACATGCATTAACTGTTCAAATTAACTAGTGCTTAGCTGTTAAGTTCTACACTGGCTTCAAGAGAATATATCACTAAGATGTAAGAGAAGTGGCTGATGAATAAAGGCTCTGAAATAGATGTCTCTAGAAGCTACAGATGATTCCTTGTGATCTAAGAAGTTTGGTTCATACTTCACACAACAAGAAAGTGTCAAGATTACTTTGCAGCCATTAACAGTCTGGTAATTCAGCTGCTCCTCTCTTGAAAGTTGCTTTGTGCCTTCTAATTTTAAAGAGTCTCAGAAGCTACTCTGACCCCAGTTTTGTACAGAACTGGCAACAGAAGAGATGTAAATAAATGCAGTTTAGATCCTTAGAAGTGACAACAACAGCTCCCCCCTTCAGTAGCAAATCACGCTGTGCAGCCTCCAGCCTCACCTTCTGCAGGTTGATGGTGCTAACATGCAATTTCTTCATGGGGCCTGTTTCCACAGGACCACTGGCCAAGGTTTCTCCCTGGTTGCTTCTCAGCATTCGGTGCTGATAAATCAGGGGATCCTCTTCTTCATCAGCAAGAGTGTAGCCCTACAATAAATGGCTTACAATGAAGATCATACCCATGCATAAAAAAGCAATTTTCTACAAGGCAAATAGGTGACAAAGTCAAAACACTATCCAGTCTCCCGGCAAACAACTGTGTTTCATTATCATGATTACACCTTATAAACCAGAGAACTCGAATGATGTCCCTTTTCTATCCAAGGTAACTGTTAAGAAATTTTACCTCCTAGTATTAAAAGCCAAAATAATACACCTTAAAACAAGCACTCTTTCCTATTTGACTCACTAGTAAGCCGAGAACAGCAGACTGCTCCTTGTTTCACCCTAGTCAAATTGAAAAGCAGTTACTGAATTTTTAAAATGTGGGACATACTATGGAAAATACTGAGATAACAAGGTCTCCTTAAGCCCTGAAACTGTGGAAAAAATAGGGTAAATCCACATTTAAGAACTACTGAGAAAAAGTAATGACACTGGCTACAAGTTTAAGTTCTTACCTAGAACTTGCAATGATTTTTATCTAAGAAATACTTGATACCAGTTGGCAATAATTTTCTCAATGCAATCTCAAAGTCTCCTTAACACACAAATACAGCAACAACCATTCTTCATCTTACAAGTAACTCAAAGGCAAGTTTCCAGATACACCTGCTTCAAAATGAAAACATCCCCAAAGTGCCTTTATGCAAATAACTATGTACTTGTTAACTCACCTTTACAATTCTGCAGATCAGAACATCATAACGTTGATGGTTAATTCTGTGTCGCACCAGAACTTTGTTCACCATCGGGATGAAAATCTGGTACTGTCAGGGGAATGCACCAAAAGCTAGTTACTCACTCTCACCAAGAGCAGTAAAATTCCACCTTTGTTTCATTGACTTTATAAGAAACCAATTCTGAAAGTTTGATTTCAGTAACTCCTGATTCCAGAATCAACTAAGAGAAGAAAGATCTTTTTTTTGTTTGTTTGTTTTTTAATTTGAATGAGTGCCTTACAAATATTCAATTTCAAAGCCTTGATCTTTGGGACAGTCCCTTCTTCTATGAGTTTACAAGCCTAAGAAGAATATTACCTTCTTTCCCAGCTGGAACACCAGAGAGGAGAGGGTGTCCATTGCAGTGGTTCGTAGCTCAGGGCTCTGATCTAATGTTCGCACAATGGGATGAATAATCCGTGAAGCATAATCAGTGAAATCCAGGGACTCCGTCAAGCGGTCCACTGTTTCTAGAGCAGCTCTAGAGTCAGAGCAGAAAGAAGGAAGGACTTATCTCTCACGGCATAAGACAGCAGAAATGAGATGTAAAAATACATAAGTGATTCATGTCCAGTCCTTCAAGGCATCAACAAATCACCAGAATGCCATTAACACAGCTCGTACCTGCAGGACAGCCTGCAAGTTGCACTGACTAAAACACTGGCAGGTGAGAATCAGAAAGTACTAGCTTTTCTTGGGCATAGACTATTAACAGTGCTGTAATGCCAAAAATACCCTTTCATAATGATTTAATACAGAGAAAGCTCATGTAAGCAACCAAGCTGTATTTCATTCTAGTTGTGGCTAGGGCAGCCACTGCAGAACTTGGATGTCACAGCCAAAAAAAGAGCCTGCAAAGCCACCAACACTTACTTGCGAGCCACCACTGGGACATCCGGGGCATCAAAGAGCTTTACAATGGGAGGTAGTAACAAATGAAGGTAGTCATCCAAGTTAGCTCCAAAGAGCTGGATCGCATTCAAGAGCTGGAGGGGAAAAATGACCCAACGTGACTCAAAGTCATGAAAGAGACGCATTTAAAGTAAGTCAGTATCCAGTGAAAAGTTGCTTCAATCCTGCATTTTAAACAAAAGTACTGTCTGCATCGTTTCACATCAAGCCAGTGCTGAATTGCACCTATCCCACTTGCCTGCAACACACAAGTGGCAGAAGCCCTGCCTCAGCACTACCCAAATAACCCACCTGTGGCAGACTCCCCCTCACCTTGACAGAGACGATGCGACCCTGGCTGTTGTCATGCATGAAGACCCGTAACATGTGAGGAATGAGCTGAGGCAGATAAAGTTTGAATTCGCCTCCCAGAGCTACCACAATTTGCTCAATAAGTAGGATAATTGTGCTCTGTATGGAGTTGTTCATGACCCAGAAGTCCTAGAGAAGAAAAAAAATGGGAAAAAATGAAAGAGTTCAACTGAGCTGTACCAATTACAAGACAGTCTCTAGATAAAGTCAAGATTGCAGGGAAGGACTATACTCCCCTTACAGAATAATATAAATTGGCAGTTTGGGTCTGTTTTTAAACTACTCTGTGCCTTCGGTATATTTATAGCTGTTAAAAAACAACCTCTAGGCAACTGCTTTTTTGTATTCCTAAGTGTTTGCAAACAGTAAGTGAAAATGAAGTGAAATGCCACCTATTTATGAACTCCAAACACCTCTTGCTAAAACTATGTTTCTGAAAGTATTAAGTGCACAAGATCCAAGTGCTCAAAAGAACTCAGGCACGAGCAGAATCTAGGAGCTGCTCCCATTGCAGTTACTAGTAATAACGTATATTATTGTTTCAAATATTATTCAAAAGACAATTATTACTTCAAATATATAGAATTCTGCACTTCATATGAGTTTATGAAGTAATTGATACAACTGATGATGACAGAAACACTGTCCACCTTCTCTGACAGCAAAATTCTGGCTTAAGGACTGTACTCACTCTCATCAGGGTGACAATTTCATCCATGTAGGGTCGAATATGACTTCTGACAAAGGACACCAACATCCCTAGCTGCTGGAATCTCAAAGTCTCCTTAACACACAAATACAGCAACAACCATTCTTCATCTTACAAGTAACTCAAAGGCAAGTTTCCAGATACACCTGCTTCAAAATGAAAACATCCCCAAAGTGCCTTTATGCAAATAACTATGTACTTGTTAACTCACCTTTACAATTCTGCAGATCAGAACATCATAACGTTGATGGTTAATTCTGTGTCGCACCAGAACTTTGTTCACCATCGGGATGAAAATCTGGTACTGTCAGGGGAATGCACCAAAAGCTAGTTACTCACTCTCACCAAGAGCAGTAAAATTCCACCTTTGTTTCATTGACTTTATAAGAAACCAATTCTGAAAGTTTGATTTCAGTAACTCCTGATTCCAGAATCAACTAAGAGAAGAAAGATCTTTTTTTTGTTTGTTTGTTTTTTAATTTGAATGAGTGCCTTACAAATATTCAATTTCAAAGCCTTGATCTTTGGGACAGTCCCTTCTTCTATGAGTTTACAAGCCTAAGAAGAATATTACCTTCTTTCCCAGCTGGAACACCAGAGAGGAGAGGGTGTCCATTGCAGTGGTTCGTAGCTCAGGGCTCTGATCTAATGTTCGCACAATGGGATGAATAATCCGTGAAGCATAATCAGTGAAATCCAGGGACTCCGTCAAGCGGTCCACTGTTTCTAGAGCAGCTCTAGAGTCAGAGCAGAAAGAAGGAAGGACTTATCTCTCACGGCATAAGACAGCAGAAATGAGATGTAAAAATACATAAGTGATTCATGTCCAGTCCTTCAAGGCATCAACAAATCACCAGAATGCCATTAACACAGCTCGTACCTGCAGGACAGCCTGCAAGTTGCACTGACTAAAACACTGGCAGGTGAGAATCAGAAAGTACTAGCTTTTCTTGGGCATAGACTATTAACAGTGCTGTAATGCCAAAAATACCCTTTCATAATGATTTAATACAGAGAAAGCTCATGTAAGCAACCAAGCTGTATTTCATTCTAGTTGTGGCTAGGGCAGCCACTGCAGAACTTGGATGTCACAGCCAAAAAAAGAGCCTGCAAAGCCACCAACACTTACTTGCGAGCCACCACTGGGACATCCGGGGCATCAAAGAGCTTTACAATGGGAGGTAGTAACAAATGAAGGTAGTCATCCAAGTTAGCTCCAAAGAGCTGGATCGCATTCAAGAGCTGGAGGGGAAAAATGACCCAACGTGACTCAAAGTCATGAAAGAGACGCATTTAAAGTAAGTCAGTATCCAGTGAAAAGTTGCTTCAATCCTGCATTTTAAACAAAAGTACTGTCTGCATCGTTTCACATCAAGCCAGTGCTGAATTGCACCTATCCCACTTGCCTGCAACACACAAGTGGCAGAAGCCCTGCCTCAGCACTACCCAAATAACCCACCTGTGGCAGACTCCCCCTCACCTTGACAGAGACGATGCGACCCTGGCTGTTGTCATGCATGAAGACCCGTAACATGTGAGGAATGAGCTGAGGCAGATAAAGTTTGAATTCGCCTCCCAGAGCTACCACAATTTGCTCAATAAGTAGGATAATTGTGCTCTGTATGGAGTTGTTCATGACCCAGAAGTCCTAGAGAAGAAAAAAAATGGGAAAAAATGAAAGAGTTCAACTGAGCTGTACCAATTACAAGACAGTCTCTAGATAAAGTCAAGATTGCAGGGAAGGACTATACTCCCCTTACAGAATAATATAAATTGGCAGTTTGGGTCTGTTTTTAAACTACTCTGTGCCTTCGGTATATTTATAGCTGTTAAAAAACAACCTCTAGGCAACTGCTTTTTTGTATTCCTAAGTGTTTGCAAACAGTAAGTGAAAATGAAGTGAAATGCCACCTATTTATGAACTCCAAACACCTCTTGCTAAAACTATGTTTCTGAAAGTATTAAGTGCACAAGATCCAAGTGCTCAAAAGAACTCAGGCACGAGCAGAATCTAGGAGCTGCTCCCATTGCAGTTACTAGTAATAACGTATATTATTGTTTCAAATATTATTCAAAAGACAATTATTACTTCAAATATATAGAATTCTGCACTTCATATGAGTTTATGAAGTAATTGATACAACTGATGATGACAGAAACACTGTCCACCTTCTCTGACAGCAAAATTCTGGCTTAAGGACTGTACTCACTCTCATCAGGGTGACAATTTCATCCATGTAGGGTCGAATATGACTTCTGACAAAGGACACCAACATCCCTAGCTGCTGGAACAAGAACTGGAGGGAAGAAATGCATATAGTGATCAATGTAGCTTATTCAGACATCAACACAACACTGGGCAGACAGCATTTCACAGGCCAAACGCAAGCTCATTTACCAAACAAATAGCATGCATAGCTCCTATACGCTCAGAATCTGGGGCTAAATTCTTGGCAGCTTCAGCTCAGTGCTTTGGGGAGTATGTGTGTGTGAGGGGATGTTTTTGGGGGTTTTTTTGCTTGTTTTTTTCCCCCATGCCAATTTGCATCAAAAATTTTATGAGCTCAAAGCCTCAGATAGTCAAACACACAAATAAAGGTTTGTAATGTGTCAGCAATTTTAGTGTAAGAACAGACTTGTGAGCACAAATACCTCAACTACAGGATTTTGTAATTTAGGTTTGAAGGATGCTGCCAAAAATGTAGCCCCTAATCTTTTCCCTTTGCCTGTAAATCAAACTGGTACACTTTCTAAGATACTCTTTCTGTACTCTTTCCCATCCCCACCAAGATATATTGGTGAAATGTTACTGGGGAAGAGAGTTTGGTCCTTGACAGAAATATCACATTTTTGGAAGTACCATAGAAAAATTTTGACTGAGACAATTTTATTTGTCATATTAACTATATAATATATAGACTATGACAGTTTTGGAATTCCTCTTGCTCCAATACACTCTAACACTCACACATGACAATGAATTTACTTTTAAGATTGGTAGGAAATAAAGTGGGTTAAATCACTTTGTCCACAAAATAAATGTATAGAGTCTTTTTTCCTCCAGGAAAATAGGAAAATGTAAGTTATCATGTATTAAATTTGATTTCTTCATGCAGTATTTGAAGATTATAGTGACAAAATACAAAGTGGAGCTCAGAAAAAGAGGCAACAGATTTTTGTGAAAACTAATAAGAAAGAACATCAGCTACTTTAGTGAAAGCAGTACACGTACATTTACCAAAAATGAACCCTGAGCTCCTGTACTGTGCCTTTTTTTGGTGCCGTGAGAGGATGCTTACATAGAGGACAAGGACCTGCCTTCCTTTAGGCTTTAGTGTCACGCGTACCCACCTCAGCTCTTCTCCCCAGTACACTTTCACCATCTTCTTTTACCTGAAAATTTTTAAACAGAGTGTGCACAACTGCATAGCTTTCAAGCAAGTTAGATCAGTCAGGTCTAGAAGTTCAGCCAACCCAGGCGCGTGAGGTGTTTTCCTTCCAATCTGAGTAGTAGTTCAGTCTGGGAGAAAACAGCGGTTCTATAGCAGGGTTGGGATCCTGCTAAGGGAGCACCCATCCCACCTATAAAACACAGTACCAGTAACTAGCCCAAACTGCCCTTCCCACCCCAGAGATTTCAGCTGCCTGAGGAAAAGGTTTGGCAAACAGGAGCTGTCTCTGGTTAGGTGAACCTTAAGCCCATTAACATCTTCACACAATTCTCATTTCCTTCTAAAACTGTAACTTAAGTGGGAAGAGAAAGCACTGCTGTGGAATCACCACCCACGCTGCTCTGAATGTTAGCAGACTGTAGCAAATTGAATTTTCCTTCTCACAGATGAGCCAGAGTACATGGTTGCATCAGAAATTTAAAGAATCTACCTCTATTATTCAACAATACTGTTTGCAACAGTACATTACTGCAGAGATCACTGAAAGCTCTGGAAGCTGCACAGGCTGTTTTCCTGAACAAGACCAGCTTGAAAAAAAAAAAAAACAGGATCACATATTGGCCTTCTAAGGATTATGCTCAGAAGCAGCTGTTTCAATAAGAAGCAGAAAAAAAAAAATTTCCACTGAATATTCTACCAAATGCTCACAGGAGAGAAGAAGCAGAGCTGAACCTCACTTCTGCAGCATGCTTGGCAGCAACACATAGCACAGCAATGCCCAAAGCCAGTCGCATTCTCTTTTAAAAAACTGGATCCTTATTTTAAGGCAGTGGAAGGGGAAAGGGAGGAGGAGTGGTCCCTGGTTCACTCACCTCTCGGATGGCACCATCACAAACCCGTATTACATTAAGGAACGTTGGCATGACCTGGGGCAGGAACTGCACACACTTCAGCCCAAGAGATTTGAAAATAAAGGTGATGGCCTGAACTACCATAGTGTGGTGTTGGGACAAGGACTGGTCTCGGAAAATTCTCATCAGTGCCACCATAGAGACAGCTGGATAGAACTCATCCAAAGGGAGGTTTCCCATGTTCACCAGCATCTCACTGGTACTGTAATCCGCTAGGAGAGAGAAGGCAGGGTCACAAGCTGTATATTAAATGGTCTTGAAGCACCCTCGTATTAGATGAAAACATGTACACTAATAATTTGTTAAGCAGAGGAGACAAACTGGTAACAACAAAACAAAAAACAACAACAAAAATACCGTGACCTGTTTGCAGATTATACAACTTGAAAGAAATTCAGATGCTTACAAGAATCCTGGCTGGATTTGGACTCTGAGAGGCTGACAGCTGAAGCATCTCGTGACTGATCAATCATGCCAATGTTCACTTTGTGTTTGTAAGGGTCCAAAGCACCCAGCAACCCTAACACACGAATAGCCTGATAAGACAAAGAAAAAAGTCATCAGAGCTTCATCATTAAGGCAAAAGTCAATACATGAATCCACATGCTTGGGAAGGTCCTGAGGCTTAAAGATCTAGAACTGAAGTGACTGCCTGGAAAAAATATCAATACTTTCTGTTAAATGGCTGGAGGCCATTTCACTGGCTGAAGGCCATTTCACTGGCTGAACACACTCACCTTTTTAATTCTGCTTATTGTATTTCTATCAGCCACAGCAATGATCTTTCCCCTCCCTCCCTGCCCCCAACTCCCCCCTCCCAAATCTAGGCAGACACATTTATTTGACAGCTTTCTGTCCCCCAAAAACTTTTAGAACCGGTTGTGTGATAGCTTTATGTTCGTACCTCTCTACGGGTGCCCTGATTCTGCTCAGTCTTCAGGAAATTCAGAAGCACCTCCAGCAAAGTTGGGTACTTTCTGTATGGTTCCACCACATAACCAGTGCTGGCCACAAGCTGCCCCAGTGTCCAAAGAGCCACCTGGAAAGTTGAAGCCCAGAGAAGATTAGTTTTGACCAGGGAATTTATTATGTGTCCTGATCCGTCAGTCATTCAATTTCTGCAAAGTTTCTTTTGAACATTTTAGGATCACACTGCAAACTACAGTCCATGGTTTGAAAGCCTCTTTAAAGAGCATTTTTTAATAAGCAATAGTAAAGTGATAATCAGCAATTTGTTAGACTCTGATTGCCATAATTGCCCTCACTCCGAGAAACAATTCAAACAGGCATTGAATTCAGTAAGTCCAAGCCTTCCAATGAAAACTGTTTCCTCTTTTTTTTTCTTGATTCTTGTCCTTTCACAATTTTGTACCGTGTCACAACAGACAGGCACTGCAATCCCTGACCTGTGCCACAAATGTGACTGTACACTCCACAAGAGAGACTTGAGTGATATAATGGTTGATTTTAGCAGTTATGATGGGACTCACGGATATTTCTTTACAGCTTTGGTTACATCACATGGCAAATTTAGCGCAACTGGTAAACACTTACTTGTCTTTTAGCCAGCAGGGAGGAGTCCTGCAGCATGTCCATAATGATAATGAAGAGTTCATCCACCCACTTCCTCATCTCCAGCCCACTGACCTATTGAAAGACAAAAATCAAAGTCCTTCATCTAGCATTACCAAAAGCTTAACAGCTGACAAGCATGGCAAAGAGGTACCTGCAGTATCCTTACCTGTGCAAGCTCCCCTATGGTAGCTAGGACATTGTTAATCACCCCTGGATTTGGATCTGGATCAGGATCTTTCAGTTTCACAATTAGCGCCTGGTGGGTGACAGAGGAACAAATTAGAATGTGTTTAGAAGACTCCTTTCTGTATACGCAGCACTCAAAATTATCTTTCCTTGTATTTATACTGAAATAGATTCCATACAGGCTCATCTCACATCATGGTGAGCATTTCAAAAGTAAATAAAACGTTAATTTCACAAAGTTTACACAAATCCAGAAACAAGTTAGGCTACAGTGTCACACACATGCATTGCTGTAGGTAACATCCACACCAATGTGATGTTTTCCCGCGATGATGAAGCAAGTGAACTGCAGCTCCTGACAGTTACATATCCACATGTGATATCATCTCACTCCAAAGCCACCAGGAAACACACAGAGACTCTACCTTAAGAATAGGCTCCATATACGGACGAATGAGGCGGGGAGCGTTAGAGACCAGGTGACCCAACATCCTGGCACTTTGCTCTTTAATCCGGCCAACACCACTGTGTTCCAGCTCTGTTAGAATCTGCAGAAAAGACAATGGAAGCATGAGAACAAGGAAAATAAAGGTAGGCAAAAATTCTTTGGATTTTCTCCTCTCCTGTCCAATGACAACATAAAGAAAAAGCAGTCTCAGCACTTGTAAAGGATGTTCTACATTTACACTCTATCCAGTCATTTAAGTCTAAATGAAGCAAAAATTAATTAGCATAAAACTGAATAGATGGCTCCAAAGCCATCTACATTTCTGAAGTGGTGCTATCCATTCACCTAAAAGAAGCACAGAACACTCTTCCTTAATATAGATGGAAACACTCCAGCATGATGAATGTGGGGTGGAATAATGACTGCTGTCCTTTCCTTTCTGATACATCCTTAGAGCTTGAGTCCAAACATTTATCACTAAAAAGACTGCCTGAAACCTACAAAGCTGGGTAATAAGTATTTTCCAAAAGGGAGATTTTTCCTCCACTCTCCCACACATTCACTACAGCTAGATAGCCCAGTTCTTTAAACACCATCTTAATCTCAATAGCAAGTACTCCCTCATTACCTGGATTAGCATCTTGCGCAGGAAAGGCATGACAAAAGCAGGGTTCATGCTGCTCAGGCGACCCACAGTACAGATGGCCAGCTCGCGGATTTCAAATACTTGATCATTCAGGGCCACAAAAAGAGCTTGCAAATTTTCCGCCTGGGCAAGGTGAGCATCAAATCGCTCATCCAGAGAAGCCAACACACAGAAACGTATATCAGGGTCTGCAAGAACACTGCAAGTTACCATACTGCAACTGAAAGGTTGCAATCAAGTGAAAAAAAAAAATCAAATAGGAAGATTGAATAGAAGGGACCAATGTCTACCCAAACAACAAATTTGAAGGCCACAACACAGAAAAATAGCAAAAGAAGTCTCAGGCCTCTACCCAGTTCAAAGGATTACCAAGGGCACAGTTTGAGCATTTTGCACTAGCATTCTATTAATACCTCAAAAATCAACAATCTGGGAAGAGAAACTGGGAGACCTTTTTAATTTATAAAGAATAACAGCTTAAGTTAGTGGCAAATACATTCTAATTCTGCCACAACCTTCATAACATCACCTGCTCACATGCTGACATTAACACGTGGTAGGAGAACCCTTTTCTCTGACCCCCACACTGACCTGGGTCGGTTATTCCAACCACAAGCAGTTTGCTGAGAACGTCAGCCACGACCTGCACTGCTGTCTGACTGACCACGTGGGCATGGCCACTGATCAAGTGGATGGAAGGTGTGAGCAAGCGAGAGCAGGTGCGGGCTGCTTCCATCCGGATCTCCTTGTGCTCGCTGTTCAGAAAGTGGTCTGCACAGTGCCGAACAAACTGAGTCAGAGAGTGGCCTAGAAGGAAGAAGATGGAGAGTTTAAACACAGGTCTACACCCCAATTACTGGTCTTAACTAGGGAAAAGAGGTGTTTAAAGGCAGTGGTCTCAGGGTTTTCCTGCTCTGTGTACTCCACTCCAATGCAGCAGTGTTTATATGCCATATATCTCTTCCCCCCTGCTTCCTTATTTCATCGTACCTTCAAACTCAAAGCTGCCCAGCGTTCGCTCTCTTCCCCCCCTGCTTCCTTCTTTCATCTTACCTTCAAACTCAAAGCTGCCCAGCGTTCGAAGAGCAAGGGTGATGCTGCCCACGTCGCTGGCCTCTGGGATGTTGGTGAGACTCGGGGAGGCGAGCTGGTGGGCAAGGCCCTTCGGCATGCCCGGATGTCGCAGGGGCTTGTGCATTAGAACAAGGGAGAGCATTTTCAGCAGCCCATCCTGGATATCCTTCTTAAGCTGAGGGATCTGGCGACTCAAGTCGTACAGCACCGCTGTTAGAGCAGGGCTGAAAGAAGCAGGCAGAGAGTCATCAGAACAGAAACAATTTCACCTCTTTGTTTATGACTTTGGCCATCAGAAGGTAACTGTGGGCATTCTCACATCACAGCAACACCTTCCAGCAGAGCACAGGGATCCTTGTGTGAAGTCAGGCACACGAGAGGACCTTCTTGTATGAACTTGGTGAGGAAACTGCCAGGACTGGCACACATTGCTACATTAGGCAATATTGCTAGAATACTGTTACAAATCTAAGTGAATGCCAGGACTGGCACACATTGCTACATTGCTAGAATACTGTTACAAATCTAAGTGATTCCTTATACTTGTGCTTTTTAGACACAAAATGAACTAAATTCTGTTCCAGGTGGCAACATTAATCTAAACAGCTTGTGCTACCTGGATACTTTTCTCTGTATTCACCCATACTAACAGCTTCAGGAGCTACAAAATTTCCAATAGGAACTGTCAGGTGAAAGAATTTGGAGCAAATACTCAGCGCTTCAGTTCTCCTTCCTACCAATTTGATATGGCAGAAATCTGCTGCCCTTCAGAGGCTTTCTAAATTTTTGCATGCTATTGCCAGATGTGCCTGAGTAGCGGAAAGTAAAGGAGATTGCTTTTGAATTCACTAGCTGTTCTACAAAGCAATTTCTTCACACAGAGAACCAAATTCTTAAGTAACTCAACAGACACATTAACACTTAAAACGTATTCTTCTGAAACTGCTATACTGGTCTTCTGAAAGATCATTTAAAAGCAATAAACTTCCTTCTCAAGCTGAAGACTTTCAAGGTCTCGTTCTGTGTGGCCAACAACGCCATCCAGTGGCCAACAGCAAAACATGCTCCCATGCCCTGTACGTACCTCAGCCCCACAGCCAGCATCGGCTCCAAAAGCTCTTTGATGTCCTGCTGGATGCTGGGTCCCATGGCTCGTGCCAACATACTAATGCAGGTGAAGACTGTGGCATCAACCTGCACGGACTTCTGCCTCCTGGAAAGGGACCGCATAAAAGTTCATTAAGAGGAGCTACTATTTTTCAAACATCTTTCCTCATCTCACCTCTGTGTTATCAGTCTTACAGAAATACCTCTGATTTAATACAATGATTTGATCCCATATCTCAAAAATTATACAAAGAACAAGTGTTTCAGTTTCTTCCTCTAACCCTCACATACTTACTTGTGGGCAAAGTCCTTTGGTGGCAGAGCTGCTTTTATGATTTCAAGGACTTTTGGCAGGTAGGCTTGAAACTCAGACCTCACGGCCACAGAAAGCAAGCCCAAGGCCTGGAAGGCTGCTGTTCGCTCCTTCTCCTTCTTCACACAGCTGAGAACATGATTCATGGTGTCTGGAAGATACTGATCAGCTGCCCAAAAGAGAGAGCAACACAGATATTGGAAATTATTTAAGTTTATACAGTTGCATTTGCAACTGTATTCAGCATTTGCAATTAAACATTTACAAGTACAAAACTAGGGAACAGAACCATATCATATTTCCCATTTTTACTTGATATTTCCTCGCACTTGCAACGGAGAAAAAGGGCAACAAATCTGCTGATAGTATTTGAAAAAAAAAAAAAAAAAAAAAAGAGGTTCTACCTCTTATGATCACAGAATTCAGAGATTAGTTTTCAATCCATTTTCCCCATCAGAGCAACACTTTGGCATCAAATACCAAGTCACGCTTCTTCAGAAAAAAAAAAAAAAAAGACTGTCCTCCCACAAAGGAATTTGCTCATCTTACAAGCACCACATTTGTACTGCTGCATCGCCTGCACAAGCTCATCTGGACCAGCCAGCCCAATTTCAGCAACACTTGTAACATCCAACCCTCTGCCTCGTCACCTGTGAACGCGGAAGGACGGAAAGCCGCCAGCCGGGGTAGCAGATTGAGAACCGTCATCTGGATCAAAGAATTTTTGCTGGTTCTGCACTTGAGAACCCACTGGCACACCTGAAAGGAGACAGATTTGGCTTTGAAGGATGGCCATTGGCAGTAACACACAAATGTTTACTACCTGGATGCTTTAAGGCATTCTACTGACATTTGGCTTCAGAGTTCATCAGAAAGACAGATAATTAAGACTGCTTCCAAAGAAAGTAAATCACTTGCTCCAAGAGAGACAGTGAAAAAGTCAGGATACGTATAATTAATGAGTTTTGATGCCTCATTCAATAATAGGCAGCATTGCTTCCTAAGTAAGGACATGGAGAACAACTGCTCTACAAGAACTGGTGTTGTAAACTTTGGTAGATAATTTGAAGACCAAACACTTACTTGATCAAACTTCTCTTCCATTAGATCCCTGCAGCATCGACTTTCTACCAATGTAGACTTTGCTGGGACAGGGGAGGTTGCGAAACCCATGATTCCTTGGTGGGCACTGTACCCCAGAAGACCAGCCAAAGCATTGGACTGAGAGGGCTGAAGAGACTGGAAGCTAGTGAAGGGAGTGATGTGGCGAGGTTTGGTACTGAAGCCCATCAGGTCCTTGCAGTACTTGTCATGCACAAGCTGCTGCTGAGTGATCTCTTCCATCTCCTCTCTAAGGCGCTGGACAAAGTAGAAAAACATGTGTTAATTGGTTGTTGGGTTTTTGTTTTTTTTTTAAAAAGTAGCTGAATAACAGATTCCCAACATAAATCTCCTGAGCAGCATCCTGTATAATTGATATCCAAGTGGCTGTAAAACATCAACTAAACAAAATCCAGCAAACATACAACAAAGATTCCTCATTCTATATAAAAATGTCTTTCACTGTAATTAATCCAGTTAAAAGCATATTCCTTAGGGCTTAATATCTACTCAGCCCAAACTTGTCGCTGTTATTTCTCTGATGCACTTCAACTTGTAATAATCAATGCTCTAACTCCATGTTCAGATGACTTTTCAGCCCAACAACCCCATTTCAAACACAATGGAGTATTTCTAAAGATTGATTATCATAGAATGGTTAGAGTTAGCAGGGACCTTAAAGATCATTGAATTCCAACCCCCATGCCATGGGCAGGGACACCTCCCACTAGACCAGGTTGCTCAATGTGTAGCAACTCGGCAATCTGGCAATCAAACCCATAGTTCCCATCTCGTTCCTTTGCTCACCTCTCCCTCCATACTGCTTATTCTCACTAGCTCATTGAGGATCAGTAAGGCACCATGGATTCGGTCATCACGGTTCATTCCTTTCTCTTTGGCCAAAGTCTCATCAAAGCCTTTCTCAGCCTCTTCATATGTATGCTTGGGGGAAAAGAAAAAAAAAACAAATCTCAGCAATCGTGGAGAAACAAAGCCTGTGGAAATGAAGTAGTACTGCCAGACAAGTGTTACTGATGTCCTGTAATTTTCCATGAGTAGCTATAAACCTCAACTGAGTAATAACAGAGTACAACACCACAAAATTCAGATTCACTCAGAAGCTGTGGACAGAGCATTTTCAGCAGTACTAATCAAACAGCCAGTCAACCGTGGTATAAACTTTATCAATATCTGGATCACATATTTGACTATGAGGAATCCAAGTTCACACCATTTGACTGCAATGTTCAAACCATATTTGATATTATGCAGCTTGAATTCCTGTGACAATAGCAGCCAAGTTAAGGTTCAGACAAAAGAATCCTTTTTCACTCATGTTTTATCTACAATAATAAAACTATCTGCTAATAAGAGATGATGAGAGCTGATTGCATGGCTGTAAAACTAGGTCAGGCTCAACAGCTGAAAATGAGCTGTAAAGCGAGCAATGGATTCTTGATGGAGTTTAGTCTCTTTCTTTCTTTTACAGTGCACTAAAGGAACTACGCATTTTGTAAGCCATTGTATTTTCAACCCTTTCAAGGGGAAAGCAGTTTTCTACTGACAATCAGACATACTGACAGAAGTGAAACAGTTTCATAGCTTAGACAGCTCTTCTAAAAATTGGCACTTCATCATTTGCATTGAGTTATGAGGAGCTGCTTCAAAACAAAGTTATTTTCTTACTCTGTACCACTGGGGCTTCTGCATCTCTTTTGGCTCCCGTTGAGTGGTGAGGATAAGGCAGGCTCTTAAGGCAGAAACAGCTCCTTCTCGGATGGCCTGTTTGGGATCCCACACAGCCACAAATATATTGTCAAAGAATGGCTGCACTTGTTGGAAGAAGAAGGTAGGCACGCTGATTGCCAGCTCACGCAGGACAAGAACCTGGCGGTGGGGGCAGAGAAACAGTAACAATCTGTGAGGACGAGCACCCATAAACAAACCTCGTAATTTTTAGACCGTAGTACTGCTTATTTAGACTGTCAGTGTCTGTGAGCCTGAGCTGCTCCCAGCTTCATAGTTTTACAGTTCTCAATCTTCAGTCACTGGGCTAAGGTAGAAGCAATGAAGCAGCACTATATTTGCCATGAGAGCATCAGATTCTCAGACATGGACTGGCAGCCATTTTGATCCTGACCAGAGCATCTCCACAGCTTTCTGTGCACATCTCCTACCACTGTTAACTAATCCTAACCGTCCCGTTCCAACACGGATGAAGACAAATAAAAGATCACTTACAGCAGCATGTCTTCGACCTTCATTCCTGTCAGCTCCCAGCCATTCCAGAGCTCGTTTCACCTCAAACTCCACATACTCAGCTGTGAAGGTGTCACCAGCCATCGCAAGCCGCCCAATAGCCTTGGAAGCCATCTCCATTACAACAGGGTCATTGGATGGCAAGAGATTCCTCAAGTAGTTGGCAAACCTGCCAATACGGGTGGCGTTACCTCCTTCAACACCAATAAGGCTTGCTGCAGAGAAAGAGAGTAATGCTGTAGGTTATTCTTAAGAGTCAGGGTGGCAGACAGTAGGTAATGCCTGGATGAGAGTTAGTCTTCCCTATGCATTCCTTAAAGATTCTCATTAGGTCCTCCTACTCTGCAAATCCACAGAAAGAAAAATAAAATAGTCAAGCAATAGGAAAGGGCCACCATTCTTTCAAGCCTGAACTTGTTAAGTGGGCAGGAAAACATAACCAGTGTCTTCATAGATTTACCCCATTTTTATTTTAAAAAGAGAGAAAAAAAATCCACCCTGGGATCACAGACCCATTGCCAATAGAAAGGCATCCATCCACATGCAACTATTACGGCTGGTCTGCCTCAGTAGAGGAGTCAAAGACCAAATGGACCGAGGAAATTGCTCTCCTCCTCAGCCCTAGAGATGGTCTCTCCTGGCCAGGGTGGAGGCCCCTAGGCAGGTGGCAGAAGTTTTCAGTGCCAGTGCCTGGGTTGACCTGCTTGTACCTGGGTTGTGAGCCCCTTGCAGGGATGGGAATTGCTGTTATTGAGCCAGGTAAATGTAAGTAACAAGAATCAATCTCCTCGGAAAGAAAAGAGTTGAGAAAATCAGCCTACACTGATACATTTAAGTGGACAGCACAAACTGCTTTCAGCTGAGCTCAAACCAGAATTTTCACATGCTCAGCACTCACATTTGATGCTTGACTCCGGGAAGACCGCAGGGCCCATTAAGCACCAGGTTTTCAGCTACTCTCAGCACTCAGCAGCTCCCGTGCTGACACTTCCAGACAGATTTTCAGAGCCCAGCAACTAGCACGCACCCAGCATACTGAGCAGTCAGATATAAGGTGCTGATAATAAAAGCTCATTCCTTTTCAAAATCTGTCCCTAAAGGTAGATGCATGAAGAGAGAACTCACCCGAGGCATTAAGCACACTCACTCACCTATAGCCAGAATGCCACCCTTCCTTTCATTTGCATCAGAGCTAGAGACCAGCTCAAATATGTGATGGTTCAGCTGATCATAAAACCTGGTAGATTCTTCTTGACTCATCTGTAAAAGAAAAAAGTTCAAGTCAGCTTTTAGCATTCTTTCCTTCCTTCCTGCCTCCAATATCTCCATAAAGACAATGCTTCCTAGATCACTTAAACAGAAATAAATTAAATTAAACAGAAAGAAATTAAATATGCCTTCTTTTTGCCCTAGACATGTCAAGTTTATTTATTCTGGTACTTGACCACCCATCTGTGTCACCAACTCACTCACCTTTCCTACAAGCTGTGACAAAGGTAAGCTCCCTGTTATGCCCCATCTCCTCTCCGAAATGGCTTCCATATTCCCAAAATCTCCACCCCCAAAGCACCCAGCCAGTGCCCGAGACTCATAAGATAAACAAGGATAAATCATCTCATTTGCAGCACTCACCTCGCGGAGCTCCATGGTGACATAATGCTGCAAGTCCTTGGCAGCTTTCGCCCTCGTCTCCTCACTGCGACTCTTCAGGCCATTGGCAAATTGTTGGAGGATGGAGACGGTGCCCGACATGATGGCGGTGTGCTGGGGCTCGGCGGCACCAAGTCCTGTCAAATCTTCAGGGAGACAACTTTTTTTACTGCTTTCAGCTATTGAAATCACTGAGCTTATTCCAAAACATACACCCCATTGCATGCAAGAACACTGTGCCAGTAGAACATAAAATTACAATTAACAGCTATATTCCTTACAACCCTGTGATAAAAGTGTATTGCCACATAATATCTTGACCCCCCACCTATTTGTTCTCTCGTTCCTCAAATACCAAAATACGCTCCAGTAGGTCAGGTGCCCGACCCCACAGGGATCTAATGCTAAATCAAGGGTCGTGCAATAGCTGAAAAATAGCAGGGTTAGATAAGGGTTTACAATTACCCTACAATAATTAGGCACAATCATCCCCATGATTATATCATCATATCTGACTTCCCCTTGAATGATTTCACCCAAGTTTCTCCACAGAAATTCGAGTGTTACACCAACCCAAGGCAGACTCAGCACTCAGGGCCTGGCAAGTGTTACATTCTCCAGCAGATATTTAGAGATGGGAAGTCTACTTATAGCAACACCGATCATTGCAACAGGATGTTTATTATCATAACACGCAGCCAGACTTTCTCATGAGTCTTTCTTTATGTGGAAAATATTTTAAGAGGCTTGACGCCCCCCATTTTTGGATTACATAAGCCCAAAGCAAACATTTGACAGCAGGGCCCACAGCGACCCAAGGCACCAAAACTTCAGCTCCTTCTTCCCCAAATATCCCCCACGCCATCACCAAGACCCACTGAGGTTACAGGCTGAGGCGGCTTCAGGGCTTCCCTACGGCCGGGAGCCAGGAGAAGCTCCCAGAGACGAAGCCTGTGGCCGCGGCCCCATCACGGCCGAGCGGGGAGCCCCTGGGCGGGGGTTCCCTCACAGCCGCCCTCACGGAGGGACGCGGCAGCCGGCGGGCAGGAGCCGGCAGGCCCGGGCCCGCGGGGGATCCCGCCGCTCCACAGGCCGGGAGTGAGGGAGGGGTGAGGCCGGGCAGGGCGGGCACCGCCGCCGGGGCGGGCGCGGGG
>NW_015090833.1:3213929-3214300 GCF_001431845.1 Calidris pugnax
GCGGGCGCTGAGGCAGGAGCGGGCGGGGAGGGCCGTGACGGTGGGGCCGTGACGGGAGATGAAGGGAAGGGGAAGGCGATGCCGAGGGGAGGCTCCCGAGCCGCACTCACCGCCTCCGCCCCGGCCGCCGCCGGCTCCCCCGCTCCGGGCCCCGCGCCCTCCCTTCCCCCGCGCCTGCCGGGCCGGCGAGCCGCCGCCGACCAATCGCCTCCTAGAAAGGCTTTGACAGGCACCGCCTCTGACCAGTAGAAAAAGGGAAAAAGGGAAGGAGCGCTCTCAGCTCCACCCCTTCTCCCAAGGAACCGCAAGGAGAGCCTGTCGCCTTCCGACCAATCATCAAGGCGGGCGGGAAGCGAGTGGCAGGACATCCA